>NC_060271.1:16926643-17056821 GCF_021613505.1 Equus quagga | reverse complement strand
GCGGGCCCCGCCCCCACGCCTCCCGCCGCGAGGTGGCGCGCGCCTCGGCCGCGGGGGGCGGGGCGGCGAGGGGCGGGCGCCCGCGAGCCTTCCGCCGGGGGCCCCCATCCGCGCCCGGGCCGGCTCTCCACGCCGCGTCTTACAGAGGGTAAACTGAGGCCGCGAGAAGGCTAGGGGAATCGGGTTCGAATCCCGCCGCTGCGGTCGTCCGCCCCGAGGCCGCGCGTGGGCCCGTTGGGGCGATGGCAGACCCAGGAGCGGTCAGCTCTCGGCCCCGTGGGCCGGCGGACTCGGGGCGCCACCGTGGGCAGAGAGCGGGCGTCCCCGGGGCCGGAATCCCTGCCTTAGTAATGACCTGTACAGGCGCTGGGGCATGGATGACCTTGACCGGGTTCTCCCCCTACCCCAGGGGCCTCATCTCTAAGGGGATAGCACTTAATCCAGAGGATTTGGATAGGTGTGAGGGTTGGTGTGGGGATAAAATAAACTGATGCTTGTAAAGCCCACGGAACAATGTGGGGACCTCGTAAGTGCTCAGTAAGTGTAAGTTTCCTCGGTCCCTTCATTGTTTCACCCACTCAACAAGTACGCACGGAGCCCGCTGTGTGCCCGGCACAGAACACGGGGTCATCTTTGAGTGCCCATGAGCGCTCTCTCCTACGCTCCCCTGGTTAACCGCCGCATCCACCCAGGATTAGCCCTGTTTTAGCAGTGAGGAATCTGAAACTCAGGGAGGTGAAGGTATTTGTTCAAGGTCGCCCAGCCAGGAAATGAGTGGAGATTCATCTCCAGCCTGTCTGACTTCAAAGCCTGTGCTCTGCCTGCAGGGAGCGGTCAGCTCCGTTGTGTGTGTGTGGCGGCAGGGGTCGGGGGTGGGCGTCAAAGGAGGCGCCCCAGAGTCAAACACATTCAAGTTGACTCTTGAAAGAGTCTGCAAGGGGGAAGCTAATTTCAGGCAGAGGAAACGGTGTACGCAAAGGCATAAAGACGCGATACCGTATGGCTGACTGGCGTGACTGGTGTGGCGGGAGTATGGGAGCCATATGGATATGGTGACGCTGCTGCTGAAGTTAGACAGGGAAAGGCAGCCAGAACATGAAAGGACGTCCTTGTCTGTCTAGAATGACGTTGAGTGTCCTTGTATGTCTAGCTTAGAATTTATTTTGTAGGCCAATGGTTTTTATAGTGTGATCTTGGGACCCCTGGGTGTCCCTGAGATCCTTTCAGGGGTCAGTGAGCTCAAACTTATTTTCATAATAATGCTAAATGCGATTTGCTTTTTTTGATCACGTTCTCTCACAAGTGCGCAGTGAAGCTTCCCGTAGATATAGCACATATGGATATTGCAACAGATTAAATGCAGAAACAGATTTTAGGATCCAGGTGTTAAAGAGATTTGCACAAATTTGACACCACTCTTCTCATTAACATTTTGTCTTGGAAAATGTAGTGGTTTTTTCATTAAAAATGTGTTTATGTTAACATGTATTGGATTTATTATTGTAATTTTTAAGTGAATTAATAAAATTTAGACATTTCTCAGTTTTAATTTCAAATATGGTAAATATTGATAGAAGTAACAAACTGCACATAAAAAAAGCTCTTTGAGGTCCTCAATAATTTTTAAGGGTGGAGGAGGGGGTCCTGAGACCAGAATGCCTGCTCTCTGCAATGAGAAGCTATTCACGTTTTAAGTGGGGAAGTGACTTAATCAGATTTGCATTTCAGAAAGAGCTTTCAAGACCCAAGCCAGGCCTTGAGGGATGAGTTCACAGGGCACAGGCATTCCGGGCGGATAGAAACAGGAAAGTGCAGGGCTGGTGAGCAACAGAGCTGGGACCCAAATGACTCTGGTTTTTTTATTCCTAATTTGGTATCGCCTCACCACCTGACAAGTAAGCACCAGAGCGAGTGTTTTATTCCTTTATTTCCACTCCGCCCTGTGTCGTGAGGAGTTTGCCGCCTCCCTGTCTGACCCCAGCACACTGTTACCTCTCATTGCCCATTTTCAGAGACGCAGTCAAGTCAGGGAGGCAGATGAGAGGAAGGGAAGAGGTTATCGATGATAGCCTAACCGGGCATGGGAATCCCGGCAGAGGGTCCTCCAAAGCTACACAGCCCAGCGTATCCTTCACATGTTTCTAGGGCTCTTTAGGCAGTGAGAGGGGAAACAATTACATCAAAAACTCTGCTGTCTGTTTTTTTCTTTGTTTGTTTTTAGGAAGACTAGCCCTGAGCTAACATATGCCAATCCTCCTCTTTTTTTTTTTTTTTTTTTTTTTTTGCTGAGGAAGACTGGCCCTGAGCTAACATCTGTGCCCATCTTCCTCTATTTTATATGTGGGACACCTACCACAGCATGGCTTGACAAGCGATGCCATGTCTGCACCCAGGACTCAAACTGGCGAACCCCAGGCCGCCAAAGTGGAATGTGCCCACTTAACCGCTGAGCCAGCAGGCTGGCCCCAAAACCTCTGCTGTCTGGAAAGCTGCTTTTCAGGAGTTCTCCCAGAGTCCTGAGTCTGTTCCTTTATCATTAAAAAAAGAAAAAAAAGTATCCATATCAGATGAAAATCTTTTAAAAGTTTATTATAAACTTCCTAGCCATTCTTATTTAAGTATACAGAAATAAATTTAGTATTTTCTTGATTCATTATAAACCTGAATCGGTAGCAATCCCAGGCTTTATTATTAAGAAATCGTCTTGGCTTATTGAGGAGTGAAGGACTATATTCCACCTTAACAAACAGCCCCAGAATGCTATGCCTTTGGGAATCTCATGACAGTTTCTTAAAGTTTCTGGTTGTCAGCTGCCGCTTGTCTTGCCATCATTATGCCTGTTCCCTTTATGCTAGCTTCTTGTTTGCTAAAGCTGAGAAGGTAAACTGTCCATGCTTCCCAGAATCCATCAAATAGTCATTCTTTAAGCGAGGGTCTGAGGAACTGTCCTGGACAAAGCACTGAGAAGGCCAGCTGCAGTGGCAGCAGAGTGGGGTGGTTGGTCATAAGCTGTGGAGTTCACCTTAACTTCTCTGGTTTCAGTTTCCTCCTCTTTAAAATAGGGATAATCATATATGAGTTGTTGGAAGGATTAACTCCCAGCAGTTAATCTATATCCTCAACCCTTTCCCCAGACCTTTTTGTTCTTGGCTCCAGTTCCATCAGGCAACTCCATATGGAGTCTGCAAACTCCATGAGTTAAAAACCAAAATCATCGGGGCTGGCCCTGTGGCCGAGTGGTTAAGTTTGCACGCTCCACTTTGGCGGCCCAGGGTTTCGCTGGTTCAGATCCTGGGCGAGGACATGGCACCACTCGTCAGGCCACACTGAGGCAGCATCCCACATGCCACAACTGGAAGGACCAACAACTAAAAATATACAACTATGTACTGGGGGGACTTGGGGAGAAAAAGCAGAAACAAAAACCAAACCAAAATCATGACTCTCCATCCTACACCTTCTCTTTCTATCTTGTGCTCCCCATTTCAGGCAATGGCACCACCATACTCTCAGTCATTCAGTCTTAAAACCATGGTAGCATTTTTTTTTAACTGCTTCCCTGTTGTCCATATCCAGTCAATTTCCCAAGTCAAGGCCCCAGTGCCTGGACTATTGGAGTTGTAACCTGGCTGTGACTCTGTTCTCTCAAACTTGCCTCCCACAGCTGCCAGATCCTGAAAGCATCATGCCACTCCCCAGTTTATAAAACCTAGTAAGTCCTCAGTACCTACAGGACAAAGTCCCAACTCCGTAGGTTTACACTCAAGGCTCTCCGTGATCCGGCCACAAGCTTCCTTTCTAATTTATTTCTCTCTAGTCTCCTTTACTTACCCTTTGATTCACTTATAGTTTTCTACATATGTCCTTTGTTACTCTGGGTTTTTCCATATACTGGTCTGTCTTCTAGAATGCCTTCCTCTCCATTTCTGTCTGTCCAAATCCTACCCATCTTTTAACACTGTGATTTAATAGTCTTCACAAAGCCTTCCATGATCCGCCAGCTTGAATAATAAGAACCAACGTTTAAATAACACTTACTATGAACCAGGCACTCTTTCAGGCCTGTATATGTACTGTCTTATTAAATTCTTGTGACAATTTAATTTTCACAACAAACCTGTACAGTAGGCATGATGATGATCTGTATTTTACAGATGAGAAAGCTGAGGCTCTGGGAGGGAAAGTAGCTTCTCCAAGATCACAGAGCTAGTGAATGGTGGAGCCAGAAGAGGAACCTAGACAGCCTGCTCCACAGCCCACTTTCTCAACCACCGTTCCAGTGTGAACTGAGCTCTCCCTCCTCCACTCTTGTTAGCTCTCATGGCAGGCCATACAGACCTCTCTCAGGACCTTTGTCACTTTCTACCTCCTTATTGGTTAATGTGCCCTATCTTGCCCACTTACACAGTAAATTTCTTAAGAACAGGATCAGTGTCTGATCTGCAACAGTATCTACTGAATTTCTTGAATCTGGTAGATATTTAGTAAATATTTTTTAAATGAATGAATATACAATCGAACACTCTATAGCCATAAAAATGAATGATCTAGAGCAGGATTGACAAACCTTTGGGCCAAATCTGGCCTCACTGTGTATGGCGCAGTAGCTAAGAATGGTTTTTACATTTGTAAATGTAAAAATTGTAAATGGTTGAAAAAATCAAAAGAAGAATAAAATTTCATGACACATGTAACTTGTATGAAAATGTAGGTTTATTGGAACCCAGCTGGGCTTTCTATGACAGCTCTAATGCTACAATGGACCTTATGACCTGCAAAGCCTACAATATTTACTCTCTGGCCATTTACAGAAAAATGTGCCAACCCCTGATAGAGAGCTAAATGTAACAACATGAAAATACCTTAGAAATAACGTTGGACAAAAAAGGATAAGCACTATGATGCCACCTATATAAAGTTTAAAAATAAGCAAAACAATACCAATTTTGTTTAGGGACACACACACATAGTAAAAGTAAGAAGACATTCATGGAAACAATAAACATCAGAGTCAGGGGAGTGGTCATCTCTAGAGGGTTAGGGGTGGGAATGCCATCAGGGGGAAGTACACAGCACATTTTAACTATTTGTAAAGAATGTAGAGGGTACACAAGTGTTCACTGTGTTGCTCCTTTTTGTTTCATAGTAAAAACAACAACATAGTAAAATGTTTCATAGGAAATGAATGAATGAGGTTCAAGAACTTTTTTACTTCCCTTTTGGCTGGTCGAAGACGTATTTGGTGTTCAGGTATAGCTAAGGTGTTGTGGTGAAACGTAAATCCTGAGACCCCTGTTGAGAGGGCTGTGGAGTGGGCGTGGGCATCATTTAGAACATGGCAACTCTCCGGTCACACAGAGATTCCTTGTTAATGATGCCCCTGTGAACGATGCTCCTGGAAAGGAAATGCGCCGAAGCCAAGTTTGGGGGAAGGACCTATCCCCACAAGACTGGGGCAGCCGCTGGGGCCCCTGGGGCTGGTTTACTGCTGTGTTTCTAGAATAGGCCTTGGAGCGCTGGACTGAAGGGAGCCTCCTCCTTTGGTCTTGGCACTAGTCTCAGGATCAGTCTCCCCATCTTTGGGAGGAGGGAATGGGCAGAGTGTATCCAGGTGCAGATTGCCTACTTCCCTGGGTCTCATTTAAACGTTCACTCCATGGAATTTTAGGGAGTACCTGTCTGATGAATAGTCCTAAGGTTAGAAGGATAATTAGATACAGTCCGAATCCATGGAACCCAAAGATGGGGTAACTAATGTGTAAACAGCTAATGAGAGGACAGTGTTGCAAGTGCTTATTGCTTCATACCAAATTACCACAAATTTAGCAGTCTGAAACAACATTGATTAACTCACAGTTCTCTAGGTCAGAAGCCTGGCACGGTGTGGCTGGGTTCTCCACTAAGGGCATCCTATAGGTGAAATCACTGTTGGCCAGCTGCCTTCTTATCTGGAAAGGTGTGTTCCAACATCTTTCAGCTTTTTGGCAGAATTTGTTTGTTTGTGGTTGTAGGACTGAGATTCCCCATTGTCTTGCTAGCTGTCAGTTGGGGACCACTCTCAGATATGTGTCACGTGGCTTCCTCTGCCACATTGACAAAGAACGTCTTTCACATCAAATCCCGCTTACTCTGTGAATCTCCCTGATTTCTCCTTCTTCAACCAGTTAGAGAAAACGCTCAGTTCTTAAAAGACTTGTAATCAGGTCAAGTCTACCCAGATAATCTCCCTTCTTAAGGGCAACTGTGCCATATAACATAACCTAATCATAGCAGTAAAATTCATTATATTCACTGGCCCAGGGGTTATGCAGGACAGGTACGACAATGGCCAGGAATCTTGGGGGCCGTCTTAGAATTCTGCCTACTACACCCAGCGAGAAATGTTCTCTTAAACATTTCTCTGCGAACTCCCCTGGCAGTTTGTTCTGTCACTCTCTCCATGGCACAATAGGCATTGTATTGCCGTTTTTAGGGGACATTTTTGAACTTTCCTGGGCTGAAAGCTTCTTGCGATCAGGAAACCTGTTCACACCTTAGCTCCAAGTCTCAGACAAGGCTTCCTACGAAGGAGATATTCCTACATACTTGCTGAAAAGATAAAAAGTATACATACTGTCTTTTGGATCCCTGCTTCTTTTTTAGATCCAGCTCAAAATTTCTCTGACATTTCTCAAGAAGAATTAATTGCTCCCTCCTCCGTGCTGTCACTTGGTAAATATCTAGGTAGGAAATGTGTGACTATGGAGCACCTTAAGTTGGACTGTAGTTTCCTTGAGGGTAGTACTTCATGTTTAGTCCACTTAGTGTCCCAGGGCACAGCACATCATAGATTCTATTCATTGTTTTATGTTTGGATTTTTAAAAAGGACATGAAAGGGGATTAAAAACCAAGAGGCAGATGGAGAGTGGCTTTGGGCGATGACCAAACCCTAGGAGCGGGTCACGGGAAGGAGGAAGCCAAGAAGTACGGAAGCATTGGAGAGGGAAAGAAACAGGCAAATCAGTCAGGATGTAATTTTTTTTTTTAAAGAAAGGATGGGAACAAGCCCCAGGTCTGCTGTTTTATATATCACATTAAGGAATAAACGTGGCAGAGCCCTTCATAAGGGACAGCAAGAAGGAGTGATTATTCCAGGACTGACAACCAAGGAAACGGTGTTTCACTTTTACCATGTTGGTGAGTGGACAGTGAGCCCAAGGGAGAGTTGGTGAAGGAAATGGAAAAATGACTTCTGGTGCATAAAGAAATCGGGGGAGGTGGTGGGGGGGGGGGGGGCTGAAACACACATGGGCTCTTAGCCTCCTTCTTGATTTGGGTGTTTTTCCTTCCACATCTTCTTCTGCTTGTTGGTCTTTTGTGACTCCTTTTCTGCTTCAAGGCTGCCTAAAATCATTAAACAGGCAGTTTGAACAGATTTCATCTGTATACTAAGTTTGGGATCAGAAGAATGGTTAGAAATTTTATGATCTGATTCACCAGGAAGCTTGAACCTCCTAGAAACAATGAGAAGGATGGGATAACAGAGCCCACTGCTGGAGCTGGACGTGTGCTCAGTACCACTGCTCAGCACCCCCAAAACACGTGTCAGAGTTTGGGGGGATGATGCTGGATAACCAAAGGATGACAGGACGGCGCCGTTCGCCTTAAATAATGGCCAAGGGCAGATTCATTTAGACTCTCCCTCTGACCACTTTGCTCACAACCTATGTGATTACTTGCCTCAGGACAGTTATTGAGTGCTCCCTGTGTAAGACCCTCAAGAGAGATACCAAAATGGCATAGCACTTCCCCTTCAAGGAGTGCACAGTATTCTAATACAAGGCAGGAAGTTTTAAGTGCCGTGAGGGAAATGCAATCAAAACGTGGTGGTGTTTGAAAGAGATTCAGGAGGGGTTTCACAGAAAAGATGATATTTTAGGGGGACCATGAATGGTGAATAGGGAAAGTTGGAGCGGGAGAAGGGAGTATTAGGGGAATGGGGCATTGTATGGAGAAGATATAATAAGATAAGGACAGAAAACTAAGGGGCCCATTTAGGAAATGGCAAGTCATTTTGTATGGCTGGAGCAGAGGGTCCACACAGGGGAGACATGAGTCAGTAAGCTGGACACAGAGAATGAAGCTTAGCTATGGAGAGTCTCAACTGTCAGCTAGGAATCCTGAAAGTGGATAGGGTAGGGTGAGCAGAGGATGTGTAGGGGTGGAGGGGTGGAGGGAGCAGATGGGGGAGCAGGAGTACAGTTTTTGGTTGGCTTTGTCACGCTCTTGCTGTTTCCTTTGCCTGGAATGTCTGCTCAGCCTCTTCCTTGACATTCTGTGCATTCTGTGGCCCATCACAAATGCCATCTCTTCCAAGCAGCCTTGCTCCAACCCTCCAAGCCGACTGTGATCTCTCCTGACTCTGAGCTCCCCACTGCTCACCTTCTGACCCTTTCCAATGACGTTTATCACAGCCCACCCTGCCAGACAGATATTTTAATCTGTATCTTTTCTGAATCCTGCAAACATTATATGCTTGAAAACATTAAATGTTTTAAAGTCTGATAGAATTCACTTCCTCTTGAATACGCTCCCTACAGGGGAGGCAGGGCTATGAGGCTCCATCAGCCTGACTAGCATTTGTGTAAACATGGTAGACAGACCATAGATCAGAATGCTTTTCCACCCGGTTATGCCAGAGGCTAAGATTAGACGGGACCTTGGAATTCACGTAATCCTCATTTACTAGTGAGGTCCAGAGAGGTATAGTAACTTGCTCAAGGTCACTCAGTGAGTTAATGATCTGAAATAATGTATGTGAACGTTTCATCACAGTGCCTAATACACAAAGGGCATTTAACAATTCATTCTGCCTCCCTAGCCTCTTGAACTTTAATTAAACACCAAACTGCTTATAATTCTTCCCACACTTTGTGGGAACTTTATGTTGTTTCTTGCTTTTGAGGCTCTGCTCATACTTGGAACTTCTGTTTTTCTGTCTCTTCCTCCCACCTTCACCAGGTTAACTCCTACTCATCAATTAAGATTACCCTCCCCAGGAAGCCTCTGCTGATCCCTTGTCTTCCATCCTCACCCCAGGATGGGTTAAATGCCCCTCCTCCTGCTCTCCTAGCAGCCTGGGCACGTTCTTTCATCATTGCCCTTGCTAGGTGGTGTGCATATCATTTGCTTCTGTGCCTGTCTTCCACCTGATGACAAGCTCCACAAGGTTGGAACTGTCCCTATGTTCGTTCTTTATTACACGCCCAGCACCTCACACCATACCTGGAACACAGGGGGCTCAGGAGATATTTATGGAATGAACATGCCCCGTGGAGCCCTCTCAGGCCCAGGCCACAGACCAGAGAGGCAGCCTCCTTATCCTCTACTCTGTAACTCACAGGGCTCCGGCTGGACTGGCTGCTCAGACTTGGATGGTGTGAGGGCTTTGCAGAGGAGTGCTGAGCCTCAAACCCCATTGTTTATCTAAGATCCTTCTGCTCTTGTTCCTCTTGTAAAATACCTAATAAAAATAGTTCCAGGAAGCTATGTGGCTGAGAGATTCCAGGCTCCGTCTGAGCTCCTAGATAAAGGCTGTTATTGTTAGGAAGTTGGTCGTTAATTCAACCTGGCTTTTCTCTGTGCTTTGGTTCCACACCCTTCTAAAGGCACTGATTCTTTTTGTCCTCAGTTGCCCTTAAGCCTGTCACTAGCTGGTAGCTGGAAGAACACCCAAAAACTTGACAGCAGTTGATTTAAAAATGATCTAAAGGTATCAGTTGTCCACAAGCTCACTTTGTGCTCTGGGCTTGTGACGTTGTTAACTTACTCTCAAAATGCCTTACCAGATGGCTAGTATCATCATCTATAAGATGGGAGAAATAACACTTACCTTACCAGATTATTGCAAGAGTGAAGGAAAATAAGATAGGCAGAGGTTCCTGGTACATAGTAATGGGTAAAGAAGTGTTACGTCCGAATCAGAAGGTGTCATCCTCTTTGTTCCGCTGCAGCCAGACTTCATCTGGGCATTAAATTTTGTCCTAGGCATCACATTTTAAAAGAGGCATGTTGATAAATTATCACCCTGAAGCAAATGACCAAGATGATAAGAATCTGGAAATTAGACTTTACGGGAAACAGCTGAAGGAGCTGGGACTCTTTAGGTGCGAGAAGAAATAACTAGGAAGAGGATGGCATAGGGCAAAGCCTTAGAGGTTTATTCAAGTAATTGAAGGGCTAATATCTGGAAAAGGATTAAGCCTCAGTTCTATTCCATAAATATTTATGGATCACCTATTATATGCCAGGAATTGGAAATGCAAACAAAAGTAAAATACCATCCCTGTCCTTGAGGATCTTAGACTACAAAGGACCATGACAATGCAGAAGAGGCTGTTACAGAGGTGTGTACAGTGTGCTGGGAGAAAGCAGAGAAGAATTAATGTGCAGAGACACTGGTCAAGGCTTCACCTAGGAGGAGACATTTGAGTGGACCTTAAAGGAAAACTAGGATGTCCTTAGGCAGAGAAAGAGGGGAAGGGCACGCAGGTAGCGAGTACAGCATGTGCAGAGACAGAAAGGCATCCTCATGGGAAATGCAGGATGCACTGGGAGGGTAGAGGGAAGTGAACCAGCGACGTCCACTTGGAGCCAGATTGTCAAGAGCCTTGGATATTAAGCTAAAGAGTTTGGACTATTTACCTCAAGTGGATATTGAAGAGCCATCAATGGCATTTAAGCAGGGGATTTTTATTTTAAAAGGAAAGCTCTGGTGTGGCTGGCTGAAAGGGCTTTACGGAAGAGAGACAGAAGGCAAGAGCGATGGGCATCTCGGCATTCCGAAGAGTACATGCGGGCTTGAATCTTCCACTCATTGTGGATGAACTCGGCCACACTTTTTAAACTCTCTGAATTTCTTTTTCAGTCTTATATCCGGTTGATCACATCTAGTTTAGAGGGATGTTTTCAGAATCAAATGAGGTAGTATATCCAAGCCCCTCCCATATGCCTGATACCCAAATGATACGTTTTTCCTTCCTTCCTTTTATCTTAATGGATAGAGTAGACAGGGAAAGAGAGTTCTGCTTAATGAAACTTGGAGTCATGGCCAAACAATGGGATAAATTCCCTTTGGAGAAATGAATATATCACTGGATACATTCAAGAAGGCCATTTCTTTGGTCTAAGGGGAGCTGAACCAGATAAACCACTAAAGTCCTTTTCTACTTTAAGATTCTATGACTCTATCTCCTAAGTTCTAAGGGCTAAGTCCTAAGGAAAATGGCCAAGAACCTGAGGTTTGATAAAAACCTTTTAGTACTGACCTGGTTAAAGGCAGTCAATTAGACCCAAAGGACATGAATCTTTTTCACAATGAACATATGTTACTGAAGTGTACAATTTGAAAAGACCCACCCTAAACTTGTAACAGTCCTTCAAGAGTAGTAACTGCAGTACAGGATAAAGGGCAGTGGACTTGAAGCTTAGAGGCCTATGTTCCAGCGGCAGAAATTAAGGATTTTGCTGCATGGTCTTAGGCAGCTCACTCCCCATATGTTGGCCTCCATTTCTCTGTCAGGAAGATGTGGAGGTTGAACTTCTGAGGGGTCTTCTACACCTAACATTCTAGGATTCTGGGAGTCTAAGTTATGAAGATCACGAAATTATGGATGTAAAAATGTTAGGAGATTCCAAGGGTTCCCACAGTAACTACATCACTCAGGTTATAACTTATGTCTCAATTTAACGGCGTCAAACTCCATAAAATATATTCAAAAGTGTGTCACACGCCCTGGGAATGAGGCTCATTTGACATTCTTCTTAGAGTCAGAACTTTGGAATTCAGTGCATTTCAATTCTCAGCAGTACCTTAGCTGTAAATTGGATGGTTTCAGATTTCTGGTTGAGAGAGAAGGCACTTTCTCTGGGGTGGCAAAGAAAGAAAAACGTCAGTCATCTGTCACAGAAGGAAGAGATTGTTTTATCTCTATGTTAACTCGAAGGCCTAGATGCCAACAAAAATGAAGACCAGGCGCTAGGATGGCCCTGCTTTTGTACGTGCCCTTCCCTCTGATGGCAGTGTCCTCCTGGCCAACTCCTGTTCACTGTGTTTGAAGCCTTTCCCTTCCTCCTCTTCTGTTTGATGGTCCCTCCATTCTATGGAGTATTCTTGCCCTCCCAGCATGTTGTATCTCTTCCAGCATTCTTGATAGTGTGTGATAAGTGTTGTCAGCGTGACTAGTGACTAGTGACGCATTTTCTAGGAATGGGTCAGGGGCATGGCACTAACGTTTGTTGATCATCTGCAATGTACCAGGCACATAGGTCTTCTCATGTAATCCGCACAGCAATGCTCATGGAGGAGGTATTGTTATCCCCTGTTTAGCTGAGGAAACAGAGGTCAGGGGAGTTAAATAACTCGCTCAAGTTCATGCAACTAGTAAATAACTGAGTCTGAGTTCGAATCGGACTTTTGGCCAAAGCCCATGCGCTTTTGATTTTTCATGCCCTTTTCTAGTCTTATTCCTCTCTTAGTCTGAACTCTTAGTATCGGCCCAGCCTTTGGTAATCATCAATTACGAGTGTTGAATGACAATCCAATTCTGTTCAATCAATTGCTAAAGATTTATTGAAGGGAGCTAGGGGAGCTACAGAGGAGAAGGTAATTGGGTGGGGATCGAGCTAGCCTTTCCTTGACTTGCAGTGAGCTTCTGGAGACATCTGCTTTGAAATAAATACCCTCATTAGCCTTGGTGATGTCTCAGCTCAGCAGGAGAGGCTGTGGTAGTCTCTTGGCAAAACCAGCTGGCAGGATACACTTGTTGAAAGCAAATTAGTTTCACTTCTTTCTAACAATCCTGCTTTAAGTCCTGGTGTTGTAGGAGAAACAGAACTCAAAAAACAGCTATCATATATACAAAAAGGGCTATATGAGAGGCTGTACAAGATTCTACGAGAACAGAATGGAGAGAGTGATTAATTCCTACAAGAATTAAGGATGGTTTCACGGAGAAGGGGGCTTTTGAGCTGGGACTCAGAGGATAAGTAGCTGTATTTATTTGTCAATTTGTTTTGCTCGTTTATTTTCTAGGCGGAGAAAGAGAAAGGTATTCCTGGTGGAGAATATGCAAAGGGAGGGAGGCATCACCAGGAAGCTGCAAATAGTTCTCTGTGCTGGAACATTAGATACCAGGGGGAGATGGTAAGAGGTGAGACAAAAAAGCTTGGTTGGGCTAGGTAGTCAAAGGGCCTTGAATGTCATGCTAAGAATTTGGATTTATTCTGCAGCTATTCCAAGACATTCCAATGTCCACTGAGCTACATCTTCGAAGTGTCACCTAAATTTTTGTCTTTTGGTCCCAAAGTCTGCTTATTAGCAGAGAGAGAAGCAGTAGAATATGGTGGAAATTGGAAGTCAGAGGGTCTGGAGTCTAGTCTGATTCTGCTATTCACTTAATGGTGACTCAGTCTCTCTGGGCTTCTGTTTTGTCATGCGTAAAGTGAAATGGTTACAAGATTTCTAAGGGCTCTGTTATCCCCCAAGTCTGTCTACTGGCTTCACAAGAAAAATCTTTCACTAGGTCCATCTCAGTTCCTGTGGTAGACAAATTCTTGAAAGGGTCATCCATCATCCCACCTGCTGGTATTCATGGCCTGGTATAAATCCTTCCACTTGAGTCTGAGCAGGGTCTGTGACTTGCTTCCAACCCAAGATGGTCAGATGGATGGGGTGTACATTAGTGATTACATGGTTATAGGACATAAAATTGTAGCATCTGTCTTGCTGGAGTCTCTCTTTTGCTCCCTGGTTGGCTTTGAAGAAGCAAGCTGCCATCTTGTAGGACGCCTCTGTTGGGAGGCCCACATGGCCAGGAACTGCAGGCAACTCTAAGAGCTGAGGGCAGCCTCTGACTGACAGCCAACAAGATAGTAAATCCCTCAGTCCTGCAGCTGCAAGGAGCTGAATTCCACCAACAACCTGACTGAGTGCAGAGGGGGATCCTTCCCCGGTTGAGCCTCAGATGAGACTGCAGCCTGGCCGACACCGTCACTGCAGTCTTGTGACTCTCGGCAGAGGATTCAGCTAAGCTGGGCTTAGATTCCTGACACAGAGAGCCTGTGAGATAATAAGTGTGTTGTTTTAAGCCTCTAAGTTTGTGGTAATTTATTATGCAGCAGTAGATACAATTCCCCACCCTAACACTTGAAACTCCTGTCCCCAAGCCTTGTGCTCTGTTTACAACTCCATGCCACCTGTCTGTGAATAATCCAGTACCAGTGCCACATTTCTCTGTGTGGGGGTGGCTTCATCTCTCTATATCTATGTGCAAGTCAGACATTCAGATGCAATCACACACCTTAAGGAAATACTTGTTTTGTGCTGGACATACGCATAGATGTGTAAGTCCTGCTGTGAGGTGCTCATAGCCTGGGTGAGGGAGGCAGTCCCATGGTGCTGGAATTGAGGAGGGCCCATCAGCAAGGGCGAGAGAGCTAAGGCAATAAATGTGTAACCAGCACTGTATAAATGAGTTTGCTTTTCCAGCGTTATCTCACTGAGTCTTACAAACCTCTAAGGTAGATGCTAGTTTTAAAGAGGAGGCAACTGAGCGCCAGAGAGGTTAAGGAACTTGCCTTAGATCCCATCCCTAGTGTGAATCAGATCCAGGACTCTAACCCAGTTCTTCTGACATCAATTGTTTAGACAACTGAGAATTAACTATACATTTTCTATGTGTTAATAGATTCTATGGAACTTCTAGCAGGCACACTTACCTAGAACTCTCTGGGAGGGGATGTGGTGGAATTCTGTCTGATTCCCATGTCGATACACCAGTGAGCTCTGTACCATCGCCTCAGAGACAGGAGAGAGAAGACGGAAGTGGACCTGGGCCCGTCTTCATGCGCCCCCAGCTAGCACATGGTGGGCATTCAAGAAACAGAGGCTGGATTGCATTTTCTTTGAAGGCCAAAATTTGCCCTCTGTGTCTAAGGTGTCATTCGATACGACAACAAGGATGTAGGGCAGTGATCAACTCAGGAGCATCACAAGAATCATCTGAGGAGACCTGTTAAAATGCAGATTCTGGGTCCTGGCTCCAGAGCTTCTGATTCAGGCGGGTCCAGGAAAGACTTTCAACAAGACCCTCCGATTATGCTGACACAAATACATCACAGAGGATGTGGACGTTATGATAAAATCACAGCCAAGCCAGGTGGAGTTCAGTTTTTGTCCTCTGACGGGAGCTGTTCCCAAACATATCCCCACTAATATTTATAATTTCTTTCCCTTATAGGAGGGAAGAAGCCAGTGGTGTGCTGGTAAATGTTTTAACTGACTTTCTGGGGAAAAAATAAAAACCTACAAACAAACAAAAATCCCTAGCATTTGCCAATATCTGCAGTGTCAATATTCGCACTGTAACTAATATCAAGCTATGAATGGAACATGGTTGAACACTGAGTTGGGAAGACATACATGCCCCGCCCCTTGCAAGCTGTAGGAATCTGCTCCAGCAATCACTGAAGGAAGCCCAGACAGGAGAGGGGATTGCCTCTCTGGGCCTCAGTTTCCCTACTTATAAAATGAGAATTCATGAATGGCTTCTGATCGCTGATGGATTATGCCTACTCATGACTAATTATTGGGTCTTACCTGGGGCTATGGGCTGGAGAGGCTGAGCTCAGGCGGCCAGGATGCTACCCTCCTTTCTCAGGGACAGTAGAGGAGCTCACAGGCTGGGCGTAAAGAGCACACACTTTGGAGTCAGTTCTGCTTCAAATCCTGGCCCAAACACCAAACTTCTGTGAGCCTCAGTTTCCCTATCTGTAATCTGAGGGAAATGATACTGGACCTACCCCATAGAATGGTTGTGAGTATTAAATGAGACAAAGTCTCACATGGTAAAATTTCTGTAAATGTGAGTCTCTCTCCATGTCCCCATTTCCTCCCCTGTCCATGACAGTTATTTCCCAAATTTTGCCAGAGCTTGTTAGACCAAAGGGCCGGTTTCATTCACAAGCAGAGTAATAAGTCATCCATACAGTGTAATTTGAGGGAAAGACCCTTCAGACAAAAAAATCAGACATATACAATGTATATGCGATACCTATACATAATACATACATGTATGTGTGTGTGTGTGTGTGTGTGTGTGTGTGTGTGTATTCCTCCACTATTCTATCACGGGGGCCTGGACTTCTACCATTGAAGTCTTTGTCAATGCCCCATAGCAAAAAGACCACCAGGAACACACCTGTCATCAAAGTTGGGTTTATTACTTGCTGCATGAAGGACGGGGCGCTCCTTGTGGAAGCGTGGGGCATCTCAGAAAGAGGCTGTCAGGAGGGGCGTGCGACAAGCAGGAGTTCGCTCTGCGTCAAGTGCTGTCGGAAGACAGCAATTCGGTGATTAGGGATCTTAATTTTTCTCTAAGAGAGGGGAGAACGGAGCAGGGCTAAGGCCGTAATTGGTAAAGAAACCGCCGACTCTCATGTTGCTGGGAGGAGGGGATGTTGGTCGTTTTTGCGATTTTGCACACTGTTCTTGTTTTTATTTGCGTTCAGACGTGATTATGGAGTCGTATATATATATTTTTTTTTTTGGAGGAAGATTAGCCCTCAGCTAACTACTGCCAGTCCTTCTCTTTTTGCTGAGGAAGCCTGGCTCTGAGCTAACATCCGTGCCCATCTTCCTCTAGTTTATACGTGGGACGCCTACCACAGCATGGCTGCCAAGCAGTGCCATGTCCGCACCCGGGATCCGAACCAGCGAACCCCGGGCCGCCGAGAAGCGGAACGTGAGAACTTAACCGCTGCGCCACCGGGCCGGCCCCGAGTCGTATATTTTTTTTCTCGCTGCATAGTGATCACAGTGACCTTGCCTGGTGTTGGTGTTCTGTGAACTTGTTCACACTCGGCGGGAGAGCGCCGTGGCCTCACTGTGAGCGCCGGGCCAGCAGACCGCTGACAGGGCTGCTGTTTTCTTTCTCATCTTATTTATTCACAAAACATTCACCGATGTCTTTTAGGCATGGTTACACACATTATCTCATCTAAACCTCACAGCATCATCTCATGAGAGAGAATCATCTTCATTTCATAGATGAGGAAACTGACTTGAAGGATGAGTGACTGTCCAAATTCACCCAGTTTGAAAAAAAAAATAGTCTCTTGGTTCTTGAATCCAGAATTGTCTGGCTTCAGGTCCAGGGCTCATTCTATGAAGCCACTCCATGAGGAGCGAGGCCCAGAGGAGGTCGAGGATCACCTTTAGTCCTCCTTTGCTACCTGGAAGAAAGTCCTGGCAGGACTGGCCCATGCTGCCCAAGGCCTTGGTAACCCAAAGTTAGCGCTGGGCGCCCCAGTGACGCACACGACTGGCTTTCAATTGGCCCAGTGGTTTGGTACAGTTGAGAAGGTGGCACCTGGACTCTTTGTCCCAGACTTGCTAGTCGCTCCCCATGTGACCTGGAATAAGTCATTTCCCCACCTTGGGCCTCAGTTTCTTTGTCTGATGATCTAAGAGCCCCTGAGCTCAGGAAATCTACAAATAAATATTTATTGAGTGAATGGGTGAAATGAATGAATAAATGGGAGTCTAACCAGAAATGGACTTTGTATAGTCAGTATTTTGGGTTTTTTCCCCCTGTCTTTCTCCTCCTTCTGGTTTGGCTGGTTTCCAGTCCCTCCCCCCCCCCCCGGCCCCCCCCCCCCCGCCCCCGCTCCTACCTCTGCTGCCCTCCCAGCCCCCCTCCACCATGTCTGGGGCTCTCTGTACTCTCCTGGCCTGGTGGCCCAGCAGCCCCTCAACCTCAGCGACCTCAGCCCTCATTTCCAGTGGCTCCTGTCACAGTTGACAGCTACCTCCAACCACCGCTCCCCACCACCTCCTCGAGAGAATCCATCTCAGCCTTGCCCAAGGAGCCAGGAGTTCCTCAGACTCAGGCCCTTAGAGGGGGCTAAGCCCTGCCTTGGCAATGACTCAGTCCAACCTCAGGCCCAGAGAGGGGCACAATTTACCTACAGTCACACAGCAACTGAGCATGTGTCACCAACAGAACCCAGGCATCCTGATTACTAGTTACACCTCCTTATCTTCTGGGAAAGTCTGTTTTTATTTGAAGTCTGCAAATTGTAGTACATTCTGTACATTGATTTCATATATGTTTGTTAACCAGTCTCCTGTGCTGGATTCTGGAGAGGGGAAGAATAAAACACTGTCTGTGCCTCTAGGGAATTCTAGTCAAATGGGGGAGACAAAAGAATAGATAATTACATCATTAGTGCCCTGGTAGCTGAGTAGACAAAATGCTGTGGGAAGATGGAAAGGGAGGAAGGAACTGCCAGGGATGGAGAGAAGGTCAGGACATTTGAATTGGGTCTTGAAGTATGAGTAGGAGTTTACCAAACACAGAGAGGGTGGGTGTGGGGTAGAAGAGCATTGCTGTCATGGGTAGCTACTTAACCTGCAGAAAGTCATGGAGCCACTGAAGAGCATGGCAGAAGTCTGCAAGCATGCGCTGGGAATGCAGGGAAGAACTTCTCCTGGGATAAGAAGGAGTTAGGTTCTGTTTTCAATTCTGCCACAGAGTCACTGGCTGCCTTTAAGCAAATCATTCCATTTCTTTGTGTCTCTATTACCTCCTCATCTTTCCAGGAGGATGCTCCTAAGGCCATATAGCTATAGAGCTGCTCTTTCAACTCAGTAGCTACTAGTCACAATGCACTATTTAAATTTAATTAAAATTAGCTAAAATCTAAAATTCAGTTCCTTGGTTGCACTAGCCACATTTCAAGTGCTCCAAAGCTACGGGTGGCTAGTGGCCACCATATTGGACAACACAGATACTGAATACTTCTGTCATCTCCGAAAGTTCTGTCATGTGGTGCTGCTCCAGAGGCCTGTGATTCTGAGAAGAGAAGGGCTTTCTCCCATCACATAGCAAGCCCTGCGGCCTCCCCACCTGCCCGTTTAGGAGGAGATCCCAAAGAACAGAATAGAGAGGACACGCCATCCCACTGCCCAGGCCTGGTTCCTGTCACACAACGACCCAGCAGGAGGACAGGGTTCTTTGTCCCTTTGTCAATACATGCTGTTTTCTGATTTAGCTATGCGAAACCTTTCACAGTGGCTGGTCCATAATAGGGGCCTTCGTAAACGTTCAGCTAGTCCACGCCCTGTTTCCTCGTGAGGAAACCGAGGCCCAGAGCAGCCCGGTTTAGGACCCAGATTTCTTAATTTCCAGTCTGGAATGAAGGAATTTAGGGTACGATAATGGTCTTTGGGCTCCTTTTGTCCTAAGCATTTCAGGTTTTATTTAAGTTGTAAGCCACATGATCCTATGAGGAACCTGTGGGTCAGACACCTGACCTTCAGTGTTGCCTTATCTGTGGCTACATGTATGACCGTGACCTGGAGCTTGCAGGAATTAAATGGCGGAAAACCCTATTTGTAACGCACAAGACTTTCATGTGATCTGGTTCAATGGTTTAACAAAAATAATTACATAGCAGGTGGAATCAATATTTTTAAAAAAGAACATAAGTTGATCACCCATTCTGTACCAAGCACTGTTTTGAGTGGTTCTAATAGATAACTCAACAATCCAATGAGGCAGGAAGGTGAGCACTGTCATCCTTGCTTTACAGGCAGAGAAATGGAGGCAGGAATAAGTGATTTGCCCAAGAGCTCAGAGCTATCGAGTGCAGCAGGTGGGACTCCCCCAGGCAGTGACCTCAGAGTCCAGAATGTTAACCCTCATCTGGAGCCCTCTCTGCTCTGCAACTGTTGAGCATCAGGATGCGAGGGAAGCTTCAGGACCATCCAGTCCAATCCCTTTCTCCAATCGTGGGGATACTGAAGACCACAGAGGGGCATCAGTCTGCCCGAGGTGACTCAGCAAGCTCTTTATGGCAGACCTTGAACCTCAGTGTGGTTCTCCTGACTCCTGTTCAGTGACCTCTTTGCTTCCCTCCTTTAATGGAGCCACATAAATAAAATGACCCCCTGAGCATCTTCTGGCTGTCCAGCTTGTGCTGGATGCTTTTGTGGAAAAAAATCTTGGCCTTGCAGAGAGAAGTCCTGGAGTCAGATCTTACCTGGGTTGCTTCTATAGATGTCTCAGCCTCAGTGTCTCCAGATAAAGCATAAGGATGTAACTGCCTTAAGGATTAAATCAGAGTGCCTGGCACAAAGTAATGGCTCAAGAAATAGGTGTGGATTCTGAAGACATGGGTCCTGCCCTCTGCAATCTGGATATGGAGGCAAGACTGACATGTAAGGAGGGACCGGGGGACAGCAGACAGCAGACTGTGTTGGCAGGTCAGACAACGAACGTTAAGACAGTTAATGTGCTGTTGGCTCCGTCTGGCAAAGCAGTCTTGAACTTTGAGGTGATTCATGAGCAAGAAACATTGAGGGAAGGCTGGCCTGCAGAAACCAGACTGGGCACTAGGTGGCGCTGGTGGCCCATCTGGGATCTGGGAGAGATGCGCAGGCCGCCTGGGGAACCGGTGAACAGCGGTTTCATTCTTGCTGCTTGCACGACCTGGGCCTATAGAGGGAGGGACCCTGAGGGACTGAGGGTCAGGGTGCTGTGCCCCGGGAAAGAAGGATAAATAGGAATTTCACACTCTTTACCTCATTTATTCTTCACGGCCACCTGTTAAATAATTTCCCCACAGGATCCTGTTAAGAAGTGGATCCAGGCGCCAGCCCTGTGGCATAGTGGTTAAGTTCTGGCGCTCCCCTTCCGCCTGGGGTTTGCAGGTTCAAATGGCAGCACGGACTAGGCACCACTGGTCAAGCCACTCTGTGGTGGCACCCCACATAAAATAGAGGAAGATGGGCACAGATGTTAGCTCAGGGCCAGTCTTCCTCACCCCCAAAAAAGGAAGTGGATCCAGGCCCACTGATTCCAGAGCCCTCATTCCTTCTAGGAAGACATATTGCTCTCAGTGAGTAGAATTGCTCTGTTGACAGAGGCTAAACAGTACATTAAGGGAGGTGAGGCCAGAAGATAAAGCACAGAATGAAAACATCTCCCCCACCCCCAACAACCTCTCTAGGCACTTCCCCATCTCTCCTCACCCGGTCCACTGCAATGGCTTCCTAATCATTTCCCCGCTTGCATTCTCGCACCCTGGGGTCTGTTCTCCACAACGAGGTTGTTAAAATGAAACCACATCACATTATTCCCCAGTTCAAAACCCTCCGATGGCTTCCTGTTCCAAATTTCTCACCACCCCTACAAGTAGCAGTGTGCTGGTACTTGCTTAACAACCGCCTCTGGACCATGGGGAGCCCTGCTTTGTAGCATTGGCCAGTTGTGGTGTACCTTCTCTCTCCATGGCCAATTTCTAACTTCCAACAGGACATCACTGAACGATAAGCGCTCCGGAGCCAGTCTGAATGGGCTCCAGCATGCCGCTGCTCCCGGGTCCACACAGCAGGATCTGGCCCCAGACTGCTTCTCCAGACTGTTTATTCCTCTCCCCCTGCTCACTCAGCTGGATCCCTGGCCTTCTCACCCTTTCTTTTCGTTTCATTTCTTTTTTTAAATTGAAGTAGAATTGACATACAACATTATATTAGTTTCAGGTGTACAACCTAATAATTTGACATTTTCATACACTGGAAAATGATCACAGTAAGTCTCGTTACCATCTGTCACCATACAAACTTACAAATTTTTTTTTCTTTGATGAGAACTTTTAAGATTTACTTTCTTACCAACCTTCAAATTTGCAATTCAATATTATTGACTACAGTCACCATGCTGTATATTACATCCACATGACTTATTTATTTTATAACTGGAAGTTTGTATTTCTTGGCCCCCTTCACCCATTTCTCCCACCCTCCACCCCACTTTCCTCTGGCAACCACCAATCTGTTCTTTGTATCTATACGTTTTGTTTTGTTTGTCCGTTGGGTTTTTTTAGATTCCATATAAAAGTGAAATCATACGATATTTGTCTTTCTCTGACTTATTTCACTTAGCATAACACCCTTAACATCTGTCCCATCCGTGTTGTCACAAATGTCAAGATTTCATTCTTTTTTACGGCTGAGTAGTATTCCATTGTGTGTATATACCACATCTTCTTCATCCATTCACCCATGGATGGGCACTTAAGTTGTTTCCATATCTTGGCTTTGTAAGCACTGCTGCAGTGAACATAGGTGTGCATGTTTTTGTATTCTTCGTATGAATACCCAGAAGTGGAAGTGCTGGATCATATGGTAGTTCCATTTTTAATTTTTTGAGGAACCTCCATACTGTTTTCCATAGTGGCTGCATCAATTTACACTCCCACCAACAGTGCACAAGGGTTTCCTTTTCTCCACATCCTCGCCAACACTTGTTATTTCTTGTCCTTTTGATAATAGCCATTCTGACAGGTGTGAGGTGATATCTCATTGTGGTTTTGATTTGCATTTCCCTGATGATTAGTAATTTTGAGCATCTTTTCATGTGCCTGTTGGCCATCTGTGTATCTTCTTTGGGAAAATGTCTATACAGATCCTTTGCCCATTTTTTTTATCGGATTGTTTGATTTTTTGTTATTGACTTGTATAGGTTCTTTACATATTTTGGATATTAAGTCTTTATCAGATGTATGCTTTGCAAACATCTTCTCCCATTCAATAGATTGCCTTTTTGTTTTGTTGATGGTTTCCTTTGCCATGCAGAAGTTTTTAGTTGAATGTAGTCTCATTTGTTTATTTTTTCTTTTGTTGCCGTCGCCTTTGGAGTTAGAGCCAAAAAAAATATTGCCAAGATCAATGTCAAAGAGCTTACTGACTATGTTTTCTTCTAGGAATTTTATGTTTTCTGGTCTTATATTCAAGTCTTTAATCCATTTTGAGTTAATTTTTATGTATGGTGTAAGAAAGTGGTCCAGTCTCATTCTTTTGCATGTGGCTGTCAAGTTTTCCCAACGCCATTTATTGAAGAGACTGTCCTTTCCGCATTGTATATTCTTGCCTACTTTGTTGTAGATTAATTGACGATGTAAGCATGGGTTCATTTCTGGGCTTTCTCTTTTGTTCCATTGATCTGTGTGTCTGTTTTTATGCCAGTTCCATACTGTATTGATTACTATAGCTTTGTAATATAGTTTGAAATCAGGGAGTGTAATACCTCAAGCTGTGTTCTTCTTTCTCAGGATTGCTTTGGCTCTTTGGGATAGTTTTCTTAATTTCTTTCTCGGGTGGTTCATTGTTAATGCATAAAAATGAAATAGATTTTTGCGTGTTGGTTTTGTACCCTACAACTTTACTGAATTCATTCATTAGTTCTAATAAATTTTTGTTGGAGTCTTTAGTGTTTTCTATATATAATATCATGTCATCTGTGGGGCCGGCCCTATGGCCGAATGGTTAAGTTTGTGTGCTTTGCTTTGGTGGCCCAGGGTTTCACCAGTTCGGATCCTGGGCACAGACATGGGACCACTAATCAAGCTGTGCTGAGGTGGCATCCCACGTGGCACAACCAGAGGCACTCACAGCTAGAATATACAATTATGTACCGGGGGGCTTTGGGGAGAAGAAAAAAGAAAAAAAAGATTGACAACAGATGATAGCTCAGGTGCCAATCTTTAAAAAAAAACATGTCATCTGCAAATAGTGACGCTTTTACTTCTTACTTTCCAGTTTGGAGGACTTTTATTTCTTTTTCCTGCCTAATTGCTCAGGCTAGAACTTCCAATACTATGTTGAATAAAAGTGGCAAGAGTGGACATCCTTGTCTTGTTTCTGATCTTAAGGGAAAAACTTCCAAGTTTTTTATCGTTGAGTATAATATTACCTGTGGGCTTCTCATATACGGAGATTATTATGTTGAGGCACGTTTCATCTATTCCCACTTTGTTGAGAGTTTCTATCATAAATGGATGTTGAATTTTGTCAAATGCTTTTTCTGCATCTATTGAGATGATCCTATGATTTTTATCCTTCGTTTTGTGAATGTGGTGTATCATGCTGATTGATTTGCAAATGTTGAACCATCCTTGCATCCCTGGAAATAAATCCCATTTGATCAGGGTGTATGATCCTTTTAATGTATTGTTGAATTTGGTTTGCTAATATTTTGTGGAGGATTTTTACGTTATCTTCATCAGGAATATTGGCCTTGTAATTTTTTTATCGTGTCTTTGTCTAGTTTGGGTACCAGGCTAATGCTGGCCTTGTAAAATGAGCTTGGGAGGATTTTGAGAAGGAAAAGAACGGAATTTTCTCTGAATCTTTGGTAGAATTCACTAGTGTAGCCATCTGGCCCTGGACTTGTTTTTTGGGAGGTTTTTGATTACTGATTCAAACTCCTTACTAGTAATCGATCCATTCAGATTTTCTATTTCTTCATGATTCAATCTTGGAAGATTGTAAGTTTCTAGGAATTTATCCATTTCTTCTAGGTTGTCCAATTGGTTGGTGTATAACTGTTTGTATTAATGTCTTATGCTACTTTGTATTTCTTTGGTATAGTTGTAATTTCTCTTCTTTCATTTCTGATTTTATTTATTTGAGTCCTTTCCCTTTTTTTCTTAGTGAGTCTAGCTAAAAGTTTGTCAGTTTTGTTTATCTTTTCAAAGAACCAACTCTTGGTTTCATCGATCTTTTCTATTGTCTTTTTAGCCTCTATTGCATTTATTTCTGCATTTGTGTTCCGATCTTTATCATTTCCTTCCTTCTACTAACTTGAGGCTTCATTTGTTCTTATTTTTCTAGTTCCTTTAGTGTAAAGTTAGATGGTTTATTTGAGATTTTTATTTTTTCTTAAGGTAAGCCAGTACTGCTATAAACTTCCTGCTTAGAACTGCTTTTGTTGCATCCAGTAGATTTTGGTGTGCTATATTTCCATTCTCATTTGCCTCAAGGGGTTTTTCAATTTCTTCTTTGACTCATTGGTTGTTCAGTAGGATGTTGTTTAAGCTCCACATATTTGTGATTTTTCCAGTTTTCTTTTTGTAATTGATTTCTAGTTTCATACCATTGTGGTTTATAAAAGATGCTAGATATGATTTCAATCTTCTTAAATTTATTAAGACTTGTTTTGTGGCCTAACATGTGATCCACCCTGGAGACCATTCCATGTGCACTTGAGAAGAATGTGTATTCTATTGCTTTTGGATGGAATGTTCTGTAAATATCTTAAGTCCATCTGGTCTAATGTGTTGTTTAAGGCTGATGTTTTCTCATTGATTTTCTGTCTGGATGATCTATCCATTGATGTAAGTGGGGGTTTTAAAGTCCTCTACTGTAATTGTATTACTATCAGTTTCTCCCTTTAGGTCTGTTAATATTTGCTTACATATTTAGGTTTCTTGCTGTTTATTGACCACAACAAGCACACTTCCACCTCAGCGCCTTGGCACTTGCTCTTTCTCTCTCTTTGAGAGGCTGTTCCCCCAGATCTGTGCATAACTTGCTGCATCACTCCATTCAGTTCTCTACTCAGATGTTACAGAGAGGCCTTTCATGAACAACTTGCCTAAGATATACTGAACCCCACCCTTCATCACTTTTACTCCCTTGCTCTGCTTTATTTTGCACTAAGGGTGCCACTCACTATCTGATAGTAAATGGTAGACTTACTTACATTTATTTGTCTAGTTCATCATTGTATTCCCACCCCTAGAACAGGCCTGACTCAAAGAAGGCACTCAATAAATATTTATTGGGTTAATAAATGAGTAAGTGCCTTTCCTCTACATGTAATGAGCCCCACGTGAGGCCAGGACCAAGCCTCATGCTGGTTCAGTTGCTGGACATGTGAAATGTCCACAGCATCACAGGATGAGAACCTTGAGTCATCAGTATAAAACCTGGTTCGGGCAGGGTCCCAGGAGTCCAGGGAGAAACCATCAAAGCACCGGGCAGGGAGAATATGCAGAGAAAAATTAATCCCTCTTAAGTAGAGCCTACAAACTAGAATTCCAAAACACACGAGGAAAAGCAATCAATAAAATCAGGAATAATGTCCATCCATAAAAAGAGAAGGATCAATTATAAATTAAAAATTGGCAGAAATGAAACAAAACCATTTAGAAACTCTGGGATGAGAAATATAGTTTATGCACTAAGCTGAAGAGACAGAATAAATCGAGATTGGACATGTTAGAATAAAGGATTATTTGGAAGAGAGAACTGGGGATTTCCCAGGATGGAGCAAGTGATAAAGAGATAAACTATGGGAAAGAGCAGTGTAGAAGTTAGAGAATTTCCAATGCAATAGACAGCTCGCAGACACTGTTGGTGCCCAGCCCACATTCCCTTGTCTGACCCCAGCAGTCACCTTAAAACAGCTCTGCACAGCATGACAGCTTCCTGCATCTCCCTCTGAGTGCATTTGCTGGCTGCAGGAACAGGCTTAGCTTGCACAGGGGCAGCAGAGTACCAGGGGAGTTAGCCCCAGGAAAGACCCTCAACCAGCAGGGGACATTAGTTCATGGATAAGTGCTCCAGTTTCCTTGCCCCTTCGGGGGACAGTTATGCAGACTGTTTCACAGAGTCTCTCACAGGTCCCACAGTGGGATAGAGCCTTAGATGCCCCCAACAGTAACCTGCTCATGATCAAATCCTTTATTGACTTTTCTCCCTTCTCTGTCTCATGATAGATAGGAAAATGACCATGGCTTAAACAAGACACAAGCTCATTTCTCTCTCATGGAGTAATGCTCCAGCATCAGGAAGTTTAGGGCTAAGAGGGCAACCTCATAAAGTCACTGAGACACCATTTCCTTCCAACTGACCTCTACCGTATGATCCAATATGGCTGCACCAGCTTTGGCCATCTTGTGCATTTTCCAGATAGCAGGAAGAAAGACAGATCAAAGAATAGCACACTCCCTTGCTTTAAAGACATTTCAAGGAAGTTCCACAAGACTCATAGTTATACCCATTGTCCAGAACTCGGTCATATGTCCATATGTAGCTAAAAGGAAGACTGAGAAGTGTAGTCTTTGTTCCCAGTGACCATACGCCTAATTAAAAGTCAGAGACTCTAATTACTAAGAAACAAGGAAAATAGATCCGAGGGGTCAACTGGCATTCTATGCCCCAAGCAGTTCAGAGACATGGAGTATAGGCTGACAGACAGGAATTCCAAGAGAACAGAGGGAATGCAGAAGAAGCAAATTAAAGAAATAAGGGCTGAGCATTTTCTAGAATTAAAGACACGAGAGCTCGATTCAAAGGGCATACTCAGTGCTGAACAGAACAAGTAAAAGTCACTTCATAGCTAGACACGCTATAGCGAAACGGCAGCATACCAAGGGTAACGAGGAAACGTGGAAGCTACTACAAAGGAGTCCCGGACTCCTGGGACCCCGTCCAGAACCAGGTTTCGTGCTGAGGACTCAAGGCTCTCATCCTGTGATGCTGGTGGGGGTTTCACATTTAGTCAGTGAGCCAGTGTGAGGCTCAGCCCTGGCCTCATGTGGGGCTCATTTAGCCCCTTAAACCAGAGGCAGTCAAATTCCTGGCTGCTCACCCTACTTCTGAACCCAGACCCCAGCTTCCTTGCTATGTAACCTTTTGTGTGTCTTGCATTTCTGGTCCTCACAGATGTTTATTCTGTTCTGAATTTATCTTTTTTTTTTTGGTGAGGAAGATTGGCCTTGAGCTAACATCTGTGCCAATCTTCTTCTACTTTATATATGGGACGCCTCCACAACATGACTTGATGAGCAGTGTGTAGGTCCACACCTAGGATCTGAACCCACAAACCCTGAGCCACAGAAGCAAAGCGTGCAAATTCAACCACTGTGCCACCAGGACGGCCCCTGAATTTATCTTTTTCTATCATTGCTATGAGTTTAGTGCATGGAGGTGGAATTCAAAACACGAACTTATAATACCATCTTGACCAGAAGTTTCTGGACGCTTTGAATCTCCCCAGAGTGGAGCCACTCTGCCTGTCCATAGGACTGATTCCAGTAGCCAGGCATGCGGATCTGGGAAAGGAAGGAATATGCCCTTTGGATGCTCCTGTTTTCTTCCCCAAGAAGACACAGGCCCTGGAGGACCCAAATAGCCCCCTGAATAAAGCGTATTTGGGCCTCCTGGCCTCCCAGCCTCCCCGCTCATTGAGCCCTAACTCACCTAAGTCATTCCATCACTGGGCTTCCTGCCAACACTCCACCTCAAAGGTCTTCACTGACACAGGGCTTTAGGTGTTCACGGCCATATTTGAATTTCAACAAGGGACTCATAAAGATGTTTTCATCTTTAAAATGTACAGGAATGGAATTCAAATGGTGGAATGACAGGCTGTGTGTGGGGTCGATTGGCTGGGTCAGAGACATCACACCTGGCTGGCGGGGAGAACTTTCTGCCGACAGGAGCTGTCCAACGAGGCGTGGGCTGCTGTCACTGGGGGAACTCAAGTGCAGACGGCCGACCTCCGGCTGGGTGCCGGGCGGGGCCCCGGACGGGAAGGAGGGCGTCTTCAAGCAGGAGGGAGCAGCAAAGGAAACAGCTCCAGAAAAGCATCACTAAATGTTATTACTCTTCTAAGAGGATACACTGCTCTCTGAGAGCCAGCCTCACTCCCCACACTGATGCATTTCCAGAAGCATGTCCTCCACTGCCACTCAAGAGCTCTGAGAGCTGGGCACATGGTTCCCCTTTTTTGGGTCTTATCTGTGAATAAAAGAGTTGGACTCAAACCTAGTGGTTCTCAGAGGCTCCACGAGCAGATCTCAGAGCCCAGGTGATGGAGTCTTCCCCACTGCTCCCGAGAACTCAGCCCCCTCAGTCCGCCCCACGCATGTCTACAGCTGTGTGACCCGTTCTGAACAGATGACCCCACCTGCCGGTCTGATTGCACTTCAAAGCTTGCGTTATCTTTCATGTTTTATTGTTACCAGAGGCAAAGATTGATCTCCATCTTTTGCAATTTAAGAAGACTAATGGCATAACTGTTTCTGTTTGCGTTTTAAAGCCACAGCATTTTTCTCTCAATGCTACCACATTTGTGATGCCCTTAAAACTTACGCTGAAAGAGAAATACAATCTTAGAAAGACCTTCTCAGGGAAAAATGGGTATTTTTACCCCAACTGTGGTGGAGCTCAAAAACTTTTATAGCATGATTGGGAACATATGGGGGCTTTTATAGGATGACTGGTGGCATATTATGGATTCCCCTAAGGGCTCCTTCAGTGCTAGCCTTCCTTCCTGGGCATGGCTGATGCCTGCCACAAGGAAGGAAGGGACTTCATACTTACTGAGCGCTGTGTGCTTCACAAGTCAGTTCCATCTCTTTTAATCTGTATAGGAACCCATTTTACAGATGAGGAATCTGGGCCCAGAGAGGTGAGTGACTAGCCCAAATTCACACAGCCGAGATGAGGCAGAAGGCACTGCTCTCTCAGTTAAGCTCTCTGCAAATCCTCCAGCCGGTTTTTGTTCAGCCTTCTATTCTCAGCGAGGATTTCTGCATAAATAGGAATTTCTATGTGGATTATAAACCTTAGGGAATGACATATTGTCGTGACTTTTAGGTTTCATCTTTGTGGCACTTAACATTTTGGGATAACTTTTCTGATGATAAGAATCATACGTGATCTGGTGGAGGGGTTTCTTTTTTTTGACTTTTGGGGGGTAACTTTTTACTTTAAAATAATTATACATTCACAAGAAGTTGCAAAAATAGTATAGAGAGGTCACATGACCCTTTCCCCAGTGTCCCCCGATGGAACCACATCAAAACCAGGAAGCTGACGTTGGTGCAATGTGTGCATATAGTTCTTGTCATTTTATCACTTGTGTAGATTTGTGTAACCATGCAATCAAGACACAGAACGTTTCCATCACCACAAAGAGCTCCCTTGTGCTGGCCCGGAAAGTCACACCCACCCATTTTCCTCCCACTCTCCTCAACCCCTGGCAATCACGAATCTTCTCCCCATTTCCACAATTTTCGTCATGTCTAGAATGTCACATAAATGGAATCATACAGTCTGTAACTTCTCGAGATTGACTTTTTCACTCAGCCTAAAGCCCTCGAGGTTATCCAGGCTGTTGCATGGAGCCAGAGCGGGTTCCTTTTGATTGTGAAGTAGTATTTTGTGAGTGCTCCGTTTTGTAAAAACTTGGCAATACAAAAAACATACAGAAAAATATGGGGAAAATATCCCAAGCCCCCAGATGGGGGGTGGAGGTCTCCTGGTTTTCTTCTCGCTCAGATCAGGACTGGCTTCAGCCCTGGGACTTGCGGACCGACCCTCTGCAGACCCAGGTGCAAAGTCAGGAGAGATGAGCAGGGTGGGGGGTGACGAAGCGGTTGCCCCAGGCCCCACTGCTCCCTCTCCTCTCCTCTGTGGGACTCCATCTGGCTGCTGTTGACTCTCTCTTTGCATCTCTGGCTCTTCTTTTTTCCCCTCTCTTTCTCCTCGCCCCGTGTGTCTCCATCTGTCTCTCTGAGTCAGTCTCTCTCTTTTTCTCAAACCACAAAACATGGCTAAATGCAATTTCCATTGAGTGCAAAATCTTGTGTCTGTGCTTCATTATTCTGTCTGGATTCGTACATGTTTTCAATTGCATAATTCCCCTCCTTCCTCATTTTCTCCCCAAGACTTTCTCCCACATAATACGAGCATTTGGGGGCCAGCTTTTGACAGCTCTGCCTTTGAACGCTGTGAAAAGTAGAGTGAGTGCCTCTTTCAGTCCTGCACCACCAGGGAAGCCTGGTTGGCAAGCTCCCCGAGGTGCCTGCAGTGTTTTGTCCCTTAGGCCAGTCCTGGGGGCGAGAGTGCCCCTTTACCAGCTCAGGAGGAGGCCAAGGCTCTGGCTGCAGCGTCTGCCTTGGAAGAGTTCAAGAGCATTTTCTTGGCTAGCTCAAGACCTTCCATCCCACTGGCGACCACAGGATCAGGTCCAAACTCCCCTCTCGGGCTGTTCAGAGCCTTAAACATCTGGACCAACCCTATTCATTCATTTATTCTTTTATTCACTATGTCTGGGAAGTATAGCTTCTTGCTCCAACAGCCATTACAGTTGTGAAATGAGGTTGATAGAAAGTAACCTAAATATCCAACAAGAAGAGAATAGTTAAATATATCATGAGGTAGGATCAAACATTACAAAGTCATTAACAGTCATGATTTGGAGGGTTTTCAGAATAGGAAAATACCCACGATAAACTGTTAGAATCCTAATGACATAAAAATACATAGGCATGGAAAAATGGCTTAGAGAAAAGGCTCCAAGATGTTAACAGTTCTTATTTCTGGACTGTGGGATTATAGATGACTTAAAAATTTTTTTTAATGTTTGCAATAAGCACATTTTATCTTTATAATCAGAAACAAATACACATTAATAAAACTAAATCAACTCTGCTGGATAGAAGGCATTTCTACAGCTCTCCTTCATCTGGTGGCGGAGGGATTCAGCATTCTCCTCCCACCGGAGCTCCACAGGGAGGGCAGCAGACCCCTGTGCCGACCCCTTCCTTGAGCTCAGGCCCCCGCTCCTCTGCCAGGTGGGTGGAAAGCCATGCTGTGCATTGCAACTGTGTGGCTGCCCTGTTCCTGACGCCCTGGCCGTGTTTTCAGACGGAGTTTGCAGAGTGCCCGGGTCCTGCCTGATGTCTGCGTCTCTGCACAGCACTTCTCATACCAGGTTCTGCCCCACTCCCCTGATGCAGGGTCCTTGGTCCTCCTCACAGCCTCAACGTGGACTAGACCATCGCTGTGCCCCCGTGTGCCCAGCACGCAGCCTTCACACACAGCAGCCACACAGACTGACCTGCTGGGAGCTGGCACCAGCACCAGCCTTCCAGATGTACGCCCGGAACCCAGAGCTCCCTGGTTCTGGCCCAGGGTACTAGAAAGAGCACAGAGTTCTAGAAGCCTCAATGCTCCCATTCACTGATGCCTGAGAGAAGAGAACCCTTCACTGGATGCAAAGTTATGTAGTGTCTGGGGCACACTTTTTTGACAAAGGGATTTTTGAGCCAGTCCTGGGTGCAAGGGACAGTCTGTGGTCTGGCTGCGGCAGTAATGGCGGGGAGCTGTGCTCTGGAGCCACTCTGCGTTGGTTCTAATCCTGGCTCCCCCACCGTGGACAAGTTTCTTCCCCTCTCTGTGCCTCAGTTTCCTCAACTGAAAAGCAGGGGTAATAACTGTGCCTACTTCATGGAGTCATTGCGCGGATGAGAGAAGGTGATGGGAGTAAAGCTGGGAGCAGGGCCTTCTGAAAGCCGCCCACAGTGAATGTTAGCCATTACTCATCCCCCAGCAGCGTTCATGGGAAAGAGAAGCAGGATATTTGACACTGGGCCCTCCCAGGAAAGCCCAGATGTAAGTCTTTGTGATGAAAGCCAAATGAGGATTACCAATTAAAAGCCCTGCCTCCAATCTGTTCCCGAGCCGGGCGGGTATGAGGAAGTACCAGCCGCCGCGCCAAGGGGAGCGGTGGGGGAGGGGAGAGCAGGGAGTGGGGCTTCAGCTTGGCTTTGAAGGAGGGCAAGAGGCGACCACAGGGGCTTGCCCGTGAAGGACAGTGGCGCGCTGTGAGCGGAGGGGGATGTGCCAGGCTTCTTTAGAAATGGTGGCGTTCCAGCTGGGGCACGGGGTCCATGGGTGGGGCTGGGACGAGGGGTATTTTTGAACCCATACTTGCAACGCCCGTCCATGTACAGATGCCACCTTCTCACAACCACCCTGCCGGGTAGATTCGCGTATAGACGAGGATCAGATTGGGTCACAACTTGCGGGAGACGCTGCGCCTGGGAGGGATGGAGCTGAGATTTGAATCCGGGGCTGCGCAGTCCACAGAGACCTCGGCTCCCCTCTTCCCCAGGCCTGGGAAGCCTCAGCTCCAGGGTCGGGGTGGGGAGGGCTGAGGCCTCAGAAGGGACACCCGGTTGCAGGGAGAGGGAGAGGCTGAGGGAAGCCCAGCCCCAGGTGTGGGAGAGACCCAGCGCTGCTGGGCAGCCACGTGGGGAAAGAGCAGAAAGTAGGTCAGTCACGCGGGAGCCGAAGCGTGAAATTAATGAGCTGCTCCGGAGCTGGAGGCGTCACCTTTCAGGAGGGCGGAGAAGGAGAAATGCAGTCCCTTTGGGAGAGGTGTGGGGCCCGCCGGGCTGCAGCAGGTGAAGGAGGGTGGCGGGATCAGTGCTTTCTCTCCTGGCCCCTGCGCTGGGGGAACATCAGTGGGCAGGATGGGGAAAGGATGGGAGAGTAAGAGTAGCGACTGGCGGGAGGAGCCGTCAGATGTAAGCTCCGCGAGGGCAGGACCATGTTTGTTTTCTTTATGGCTGACTGATTCTTGCTGCCTAGGACAGTGCCGGCTCGGAGTGGGCATATCTGATTGAATACGTGATCAGAGACAGCTCTGCTCTGTAGGTTATCGGGTGACCTGTGAACCTTCTGTGCCTTATTGGTGTGGAGGAGCTTCAACTGCATTGGGTAATATCTGCCAAGTACCTGCCATGTGCCAGCCCCCAGCTAGGTGCTGGGGATGCGGGGATGTATAAGATAAGGTCCCTTCCCTTACGAAGCTCACTGTCTAATGGAAAGACAGCTCAGCAAAAGATGATCATACCATGAGCTAAGCACAAAAACGGGTAGTGGGACACAGAGAAGAGACAGTTCTGTTGGGGGCGTGTTCAGGGTACTCAACAGCTGGGTTTGAAGGTGGAGGACAGGACCACATTATGACTTTTTTGGGTCCTAGACCTTTTTGTCTTCATGGGCCTCTCTCTCTCCACACACACGCACAGGCAAATAAGCATTATTAAAACTAAATGATACACACACACAATTAAAAAGTCTATTTTACAACCTCACTGGTATCAAGCCAAACTATCCAGATTAGGGATTAAAACTTTTGTTTTTTACCTAAAAGCTCATTTTTTTCTTCTGATTTTAAAAGAACATTTTCATGGGCCCCTCAAAGTGTGGCAGGTCGAGGCGCCGTGCCTGCTATTCCTAACAGATAAGCCAGCCCAGGTTAAGCAGGAATTTGCTTGGCCAAGAAGACCGGGAAAAGCACTCCCAGGTAGAGACAGCAGCATGTGCAAAGGCACGGAGGCTTGAGGGTGCCAGTACGTTCTAGCAAGAGCCCATCATCCTGTGAGGTGGGCCACTAGGTATTTGAAGAGATTGGCAGGAGACAGAAGAGGAGATTTTGAGTGGAGGCACACAGCCCTGAATGCCCTATTCTGTGCATCCTGAGAGTTTAGCGAAGGGGTTTAAACCCTATCGGAGGTTCTGGAACAGAGTTCAGAGGTTGCTGGTGAGAAGGGAAGATTCCTGGACCTTGATTCCAGAGGCTTTGCTAGGAATGGTGATAGATGCTTGCTAAGGTCTCTCCCGGCTCCAGGGCGCCCCCCCCACCCCCCCACTGGCTAGGACAAAGTAGGGGGCTGCGGGTGGGGTGGGGAAGTGAGAATCCTGCTGGCTCCTGGTTGCTCTCCACAGTGCAAAGTAGAGTTCCTTTGGGCTAGAGGGGCCTTCTCCTAGAACTGCTTCTCAAAAGAGCTTCTGACCCCTGGATAGAGGGGAAGCAAGGGGGTTTGGTGGAAAGGGTATGGGCTTTGCTAAGAGATTGATCTGAACTCAAATCCCAGAGATGCTGCCTACGAACTCTGTGACCCCGGGCAGGATGCGTCGCTCTGTGAGCCTCGACCCCTTTGCGAATACAGGATGTAGCTCCTCCCTGTAGGGCCGTTAGAGGATTAAATGGGATTGTGTACCAGGCTGGGACAGGGCACAGACACAGTAGGGGCGCCCTCAGGAGCAGCAGTGAATGTGCATTTGTTCCACCAGTGTTCACTGACAGCCTACTAGGTGCCAGAGCTTATGGTGAGCCCCAGGCTTGTGCCGGCGAACACCGCAGACGCTGCCCTGCTCTCAAGGGGCTGCTTCTTTACCCTGCACCTCTTCTCGAAGTGTCATGTTAGGGCTGGCTTGTGGCTGATTTGGGCCAGATCCTGCCCCCGGGGCATCCCAGCTGGCTGTATCTTGACTGGGGCCATGGTAAGCAGAGATTGTGCAGGAAGCCATCCTCTCCAGCCAGACCCTTGAAACTCAGGACTCAGCTGGAACCAGCCAACTGTCACCTTCAATCGGAAGATTTTTTTCAGCACTTTACACATATTCACAAAAGCCCGGTAGGGGCAGGGCAGGGATGGCGCTCCTGGTTTACAGATGAGGAAAGGAGGAGAGGTGACTCGCCCCAGGGCACAGAGAGTGAGTGAGTGGAGAGCCAAGACTTGAACTCATCTTGGTCTGATTCTAAAGCCCAGTGCTAGCTGTGAGACAGGCATGACTTGGGGACAGAGCTGTGGACTGTGAACCTAAGCGAGATGTGGCACCACAGGCAAGGGTGATGGGAGCCCCCTTCTCCTGGGGACACGTCTGACCTCCAACCCCAGGTCCATCAGCCCTGCCAATGAGCAGGATGGGCCTGCAGGGTAGAGTCAGGGGTTTTAATCATATAGTCCCAGAGTCAGGAGGACCCAGAGGTTTCCAGTCTGGTCCTCATCAATCAAGCAAATACTTATGGATGGCTTTACTTGTGCCACCTTTGGTGCTGGGTGTGCAGAGAATAATCTGACGCTTCTTACTCCTCCAGGAGCTCAGAGTCTCGAACAGGCCTTCTCCACCTTGGCCTTCTTCACTCTTGGGGCCAGGTAACTCTTGTGGGAGGCCGTGCAGTGTAGGATGGGTACCAGCACCTCTGGCCTCTCCTCACTGGATGCCAGTAACATCTCCCCAATTGAGACAACCGAAAATATCTCCAGACATTGTCAAATGTCTCCTGAGGGGCAAAGTCCCCCTGGTTGGGAACCAGTGTCCTGGAGAGAGAGGGAGGCTGACATATCAGTACAGTGTGCCTGCCGAGTGCTGGGCCAGAGGTGAGCACAGTGCCTTGTGGAAGACAGAAGAGGCTTCTGCGAAACTGGACTCAATGGTGGCATGGCCAAGGAGGTGCAGCAGGTTCCCAGGGGCATGAGGATGCCAGCCCGGGATTCCTGTGGGCTGCTCCAGTGCCTCCCTCCTGGACACTTCACTGCTTCCCTCCGCGTCTGTCCACTCGCTGGGCTCCCACACAGAGGTGGCTGCTCGTCTGGGAAGTGGCCGCACTGGTTCGAGCAGTCTGGCTTCCTCCGCCCCGGGCTGGTCTCCTGGTCTTGCCATAGAGTTGGTACCCAATAAGCTTTCACGCATGTTGAGAAAGGCTCTGCTCATCCCCTGGGATGGCCCTCTGAGAGCTGACTGGGTGGCCACTTAAGTACTGTGCTTATGCTAAGAACAGTCCTTCAACCAAGTGCTTCAGTGTAAGTACTTCCAGGTCCCCTGCGCCACCAAGGCCGCCGCAGCGTGGGAAGGAGAAAGCGCTGCAGCTGCCGAGCCTGGAGACCGGCTGGGACCAGACACAAGCCCTTGGTTCTGCAGAGCCTCTGCTTCCTGATCTATAAGGTGGGCACGGCCACCACTGCCAGGGTCCTCACGGTGTCCTGGGGGTGACATTTAATATTTCATAGGAAAAGGTTTGATAGAAAAACCTTATACATGTTAATTACTTTCTGAGTTTCCAAGCATGGAGAGGTCAGTTTTCTGCTTTTTTCTCTCTTTTAAAAATTACTTGAATAGTCACGCACACATTGAACAAATATTTATTGAGCCCCGACTGTATGCCAAGAACTCAGTAGTGAATACATGGAATGGGAGAAAGACAACAAGAGAAGTAAGTTGGGTATGAATAGGATGTTAGACGGTAACAAATGTGAAAGGAGGAAAACCAAAATGGTGCAGAGAGGTGGGGTGTTGAAATTTTAGGTAGGAAGGCCCTCTGGAAGGTGACATTTGAGTGAAAACCCAAAGGCAGTGAGGGAGCAGGTTATGCTGGCGTCATTCCAGACAGAGGGAGCCTCGAACACCACACCCAGGGTGCTTAGGAACAGCGAGGAGTCCCAGGTAGGGGGTCGGGGAATAGGATGGGGTGGGGCTGGGATGGGGAAGTGAGGTTAGGGGTGGAGAAGGAGGGGTGCGGCGCGGGAGGTGAGGAGACGCAGATCCCAAGTGGCCTCAGGGCTGGTGTTTGACTTCAGCTCTTTCTCTGGGCTGAGAAGGACTCACTGGAGGCCAGTGGCAGCTTCTGGGTGGAGGAGTGCCAGGATTGCTCCGACAGACTCTCTGAGACCAGCCACATGCCAGGTGTTTCTCTTACTTTATCGCTAATCCTCCCAAGAACCCAGTAAAAAAAATTAATCCCGCTTTGCAAGTGGTTCAGAGACTTCTCCCAGATGGGGGACCGGGTTGGCCCAGCCGAGTCCTTTGATGGAGCTGAGACTTGACCCCCAGTCTGTCTGAGCCCCAGGTGTTTCCGCTAGGCCACTCCACTGCCCATGGCCAGACCCTCCTCCACCCTAAATCCTTGTTGAAACAAACAAAGTAAGTTTCACGGCGATTTAAGATTATTTCTGCCCCACTAAAGGGCGATTGTTGAAGACTTACTCATCTCTTATGTGTTAACTGTCGCTCCACCCAGAGATGCCCTTGGAATAGGAAAAAAAAAAAAAGGCAGAAAAAACTTGCTAGAATCAGGAGGTCTAAGATATGGTTTGGACTCTGCCACATTGTTGTTGCTTGACCTTCTCAGTTTCCTCCTCTTCAAAATCCCTGACCTCCCTTCTCAAGGTGGTAGTGAGGACAGAGGAGAAAGATAAGGGTCAGGAGCCAGGATCCTTCCTCCCTCTACCAAGCTGCAGTGGAGGCCAAGTGCCCCTAGGTGGCGCAGTTTTCCCAGGCTGGTCCTCCAGTGGCTGCTGCCAAAGTGGGTTGGATGACTTGGGGGAGACTGAGGGGCAAAGATGATACTGATAACCAATGAAGTGGGAGTTTGAGGCAGAATTCTGCAGCCAGTGATCCCTGCTGTTCCTCCAGTGGGCACCGTGGAAGTCAGGGGGCAGGGTACCCCGACCACCTGGCCATCAGATGTTGCTGTGGGACCCTAGGGTTATAGTCCTTGGGGTCGTGGCATGAAGGGCCAGGGTTGTATGCAGTGCAGCATCCATTCTGTTTTCCAGATGAGGAAGCCGAAGGCTGGAGAGGAGGGGGCTTCCCTGGCCACCCTGGAAGTCAGGGACAGAGCTGCTGACCCTGGCAGGACCCTTGATGAAAACATGAGTGTCATCCCCTTGGGTGGCCTCCCCTACTCCTCGTGCTTCTTCTTGGGCTGGCCCTCCTCCCTCCACCCTGCAGATGCTCTCAGGAAAGGACGGGAGAGCAGCATTTGCTCCTCATGTAAAGAGCTGTCTCTCTGGGCAGCCACACGCTGGCCGGGGGCGGGAGACTTGGGTGTCTGAGCAGCTCTGTCACCACCTTGGGAACACATGCCTTGGGCACACGGCTCTTCTCTCCCTGCCTGCCGCGTCCTTATCTGTAAAGCAGGTGGGAAAGGAGGAGAGGGCTGGGCTGGATATCCCCAAGGTCAGTTTCTGGCTCGACATTCTGAGTTGCACTTCAAGCCTCACTTCTGTCCATTGGGGAACAGGTCGGGGAGGGAAGAGCTTCGGTTCTCTCGTTTAAAAAACACGGGGGAGTGGACTAGGTGATGTGTCATTCTGCCTCTGACATCCGGCTTGGCGAGGATGAGAGGCAGTGGCAGAGGCCGGAGCCGTCCCCTCTGAGCTGCCAACACATGATGAGTGCCCCGTCCCGGGGGGTGCAGACCTGCTCCCCTCGGTGGCCTCCAGAAGGGGCCCTGCAAAGTGGAGCTGCGGGGCCCCAGCAAGACAGGCCTCCTTTGGAGCTGGGGTGGAGGAGGAGCTCTTCCTCCCTCTCAGAGAGCTGAAACCCAGCTGCACACGCAGAGGGTGCTCCTTCCTGGGCCTGATTACTAGCCGTCTGCTGCCCAGGCCAGACGTGCCTCTCAGTGACCTTGGGCTCCTTCCAAAATGAAATCTTCCTTCCAAGGAAGCAGGAGATAGTCACCACTGAAGGAATTCAGAGAACAACAGCGGGAGGAAAGAGTCTGAGGGGAAGGGGAGAAACCCACTTATTGTCAGCCAGCCATGTGCTGGGCACTCGGCTGGCCCCTTCCCGTGTATTAACTCATTTAATCCCATCAACCACAACTTCAGTATTATAATCCCCTGTTTTCAGACGAAGAACCATTTCGGACACGAGTTACTTTTCCCACAGTTGCACAGCGAGTGAATGGCAGAGCTGGGGTTTGATCCAGGTCTCCGACTCCACAGCCCGCCCTGGTCTCACCTGAACACACCGAGGCAGGAGGAGCCACAGAACAGGGGGCAGGGAGCTGGGTTCTGGCTCCGGCACTGCAGTGGAAGGGTATGTGATGGCTAACGCTTGGTTGCATTTTGTGGTTTCCAAGTGATAACCATACAGCATCTTATTTTGTTCTCAGATCAGCCCATTGCACAGATGAGGAAACTGAGGTTCACAGAGGTTGAGTGACTCATCCGTTTGTGGTCACCTAGTCACTGGGCTGCCTTTGAACCAGATCTTTTGACTCTAGAGTCTGTGCAGCTCACAAATAAAGTTGATTTTTTGACAAGTCGAGCCCCTTCTCTTGGATTCGTTTTTCCAGTCTGTGAAAATTAGGGGTGGGATTACATTTGTAGGCAATCAGTAGTTTTCAGACGCTTATTTAAAAAAAATTGGGGAACCCATGGAATTTGGCAACTTAAAATTTTGCCAAGTAAGGCTGTTTAAAAAAATAAAAGAACATTTTGCCTTCAAAAACTAGGAGGAAACAACATTGGTGTAGCAGGGAGGAAAAAAATAGTAACAGAACAGAATTCCTCTTAGGAATTAACCAAGTTATGTTAGCCTAACACCTTGATGAGCCATTGTAGTCAGACCTCATAGTTCTCTGGGCCTGGCTGGAGTGGGCCCGAAGGGAAATGGAACGAGAATAATTCTCTGCAAAAGAAGTGATTTGCTGTTGTGGGCTAGGAAGGATGAACAAGCCAGTGACGTGAAGAGGGGAGGCTGACGGGAGTAGTCCAGACACGGGGTGGGCATGGGAGTCCCAGAGATGACCCGTGAAAGTTCCCCAGGTGGGAGGTGGAGGATGACCAAAGGACCCACGGGAGAGGGAGGCCTGGTGATCAGTGTCTGCCAGCAGGTGTCTGCTTTCCTGTGCCCGTCATCCTGTGGGCAGCCTAGGTCTCACCCCGAAGTGCCCTCACACAGTGCGGGAGCTCAACGCATGGAACCTCGGCCGTGCAAGGTGGCGGTCCATTGGTCAGGGATGGCTGGAGCCTGCCAGACCTGAGTCTGAGGCCCAGCTCTGTCACTCGGGAGTCACATGCAGTCTCTAAGCTTCAGTTTCCTTCTCTGTGAAATGGATGCAATATTCTCTGCCTTGGAGGCTGATATGGGGAATAAGTGGGACCACAAACTTAGTTAGCATAGTAGCTGGTACTCAAGCCCTCAATAAATAGCCACTTAGCTGCCTGTTGTTATTAACCGTGGTTATTCGGGTATCCACAATTTTATTTACTACAAGCTTGTGAGAGGTTTTTGTTTGTTCATTTTGTTTGGAGAGGGGGGTAGCTTTTGCTGGCCTTAAATCCAGGCAGGACCAGGCAGGAGTATCCTTCTGGAAGGGGAGAGAGGTGGGTGGGTTATCACAACCCCCCGCCCCACCGTGGCCCCAGCCCTTCCTGCTTTTTCAAGGCTGAGTCTTGTCTGTGTCTGCGAATCTGCTCCTTTGGAAATGACAGCAGCTCCTTCCAGGGCTGAGCGCAGAGGGCAGGGCTCCCGCCAAGGACAGGCTGAGGGCTGCAGGGAGAGGAGGAGAGACAGAGAAGAGGAGGCGTGAGCAGGAGGAGATATGAGGAGGAAGGAGAGGCTCTTCTGGGACTGATAATCAGTCACGGAGGCAGAGAGAGGATGTGTGTTTGCACACGTGCATGAATATGTGACCACACGTGTGCATGAGGTAGCAGGTGCACGTGGTTCGCATGTGTGACTGTATATGAATGAGTGTGCAAAGCCGTCGACGTATGAGCGTATCAGTGCGTGACTCTGCGTGAGAGTGGTTTGCAGTGTGCGTGTGTGTAAGAAGTTCATACGCACGTGTGCCCTCGGTCAGCATGGGCGTGCTGGGCTGGAGAGTGGCGTTGACACTGTGGCTCCCTGAGGGAGTGTGAGAGGAGGTCCATCCTGTAAGATTACCTGAGCCAGGCTCGGGGTCTAAGGGTGCCTCTGATACATGCGATGTCTAAAAGGAGGGACCTTATGCAGCTTCCTGCGGGAGCCCCTGACTCCCCACTTCACCCCACCCCCACCAACTGTGTCTCCTTTCCTGGTCTCTCCCAGCGCCCCCAGCACCCCCACTGACGCCTCCTGCTGGCTGCTGGCCTCAACAGTGGGGTGGGGAGGAGAAGGGAGGGAGGGAGGAAGGGAGGGAGTGACCGGCCTCCTAGCCCCAACCCTTGGTGCTACCAGGGAAACATCCTCCTCCACCCCCCACCCCCCAATCACTGAGATTCCTGCTGTGAGGGAGAGAGGAACCCTCTGTTTCCATGGCAACATAGCAGCCCTGCTTCTCAGCCTGAGCCCAGCTCCTCTGAGCCATGGAAGGAGTGGGAAGAACGCCCTTCCTCAGGCTTTGGAGCCCCCCCAAAGTGCCTCACCTCTACCCTTCCCACCCCGGGTGCCCCCTTGTTCTCCTGGTGCCCATGATCCCACTGGGACTCCTGAAGCGCACACACGCCCCTGCCACCTCTCCCAGGGTCTGGGGACCTGTCTTGTCTGTACAGGACCGGATCTGAGCAGAGCTCTGGAGAGTGACAGGATGGGGCTGCGTTCCAGCCTTCGCCTGCAAAATGGTACTAAGGGTAGTACCTCTCAGGGTTCTTGTGAGGAGCAGATAAATTGGTGCTTGTGGAAGGGCTTTGTCATGCTGAGTGCAGGGTCAGTGTGGGGCCACCGTGGAGTAGCCATTGTCCCAGCCTCTTCGAAGGACAGCCTTCTCCAGCGACTCCACTGCCAGTTCTCCCTCCTGGAGAAACGCGCGCGTGCTCAGAGAGGTGCACACAAGGCTGCTCCGTGCAGCGTGCTCTCTAATCGTGCAAAATCGGAAACAACTCCAGCATCCGTCAACAGAGAAGTGGTTAAATAAATCATGGTGCATCCACAGTTGTACTGCTCTTCAAAGGGAGTCTCTGAGTGCTGACGGGGCGCCGTCACTAAGACATGTGGCTAAGTCCAAAAAATCAAGTCGAAGAGTAGGTGCAGTGTGATCCCAGCCATTAAGCACTGTTGTTAGCATGTGACAAGTGTTGGTGTGTAAGAGCCTGGAAGGGGCCGTGAACGGTGGGGCCAGACTGTTGGCAGGGGTCGCCCCAAGTAGGAGTGGGCTTGGGGAGGGGCAGTGAAGGAAAATTTGCCTTTTTCCTCCATATTTCTCTGATCTGCTTGCCTATTTAGCAAATGTAATTTAAACAGGATGTGTCACTATTGTTATTACAGTTGAAGAGAGAAAACACACAGGGGACAATCAGAGAACAGGGCAAGAGGGTACAGAATCCAGTACTAGACATGCCTGGAGGAGAGTGGGAATGTCAGGAGGGCTTCCAGGAGGAGGAGGATGGTGAACTGGATCTTGGAGCAAGAGCAGAACTGAGAGTTGGAGCAGAGGGGAGGGCAGTCCAGCCACGAGTGAAAGGTAGGAAGCGAGGGTGTAGGCTACCGGGGAAGGAAGCCTGAAGGAGGAGAAAGAGCAGGGGAGTCAGCCATTCATACGACCAGGGGTGATTCCCATGTCAGCCGGCCCCAAAGCTACCATCTTTCTTTATTTAGGAGCCACATTATGTCAACCATGAGCTGTATGTTTTAACGGATTTATTCAGTCGTCATGGGTACTTTGCGAAGTGAGCACGCTTATTTTTACAGGTGGGGAAGACAAAAGTTCCGAGAAATTCGTTCATTCATTTATTCAGCAAATACTGGTTGAGCAGCTCTCATGGGAGACACCGTTCTAGGTGCTGAGTGGATGGAAAGTTCCTGTCCCCATGGAGCTTACAGCCTGATGGGGGAGATAGAGAATAAAACAAATCAGTCTACGACACAATGTCAGGTGATACTGAGTGCCGTGCAGAATTAAAGAAGCCGAGCAAGCATCAGCAAGTGGCAGGCAGTTCACTCTGACTTTTAAGCAGAGAATTGAATGAAGCAATTGTATGAACATTCCAAGCAGAGGCAAAAGCCTGTGCAAAGGCCCTGAGGTGGGAGCATGCTTGTGATAACCAAGGGAGGGCAAGAAGGCAGCGGCAGTTGTGGTGTGGAGGGCAGGTGTGGTGAGAGAGAGGATGGGGTTGGAGAGAAGTGAGGGATGTGGGGGTATAGATTGTATGGGGCTTCGGGGGTCAAGCAGGAACTATGATTTATTTCTACGTGTGTTAGGAAGCTACTGGAAGGAAAAGTGACATAATATCAGATTTATGTTTCAAAAGGATCACTCTAGCCATTGAGTGTAGACAAGACTGTAGGAGGCAAGAGAGGGAGCAGAGGGGTTCATTAGGAAGCGATTGTACAAGTCCAGGTGAGAAGAGAAAGACAGTTTGGATGTGGAGGTGGTAAACAGCAGTCAGATTTGAAATATGTTTAAACAGTAGAACCCACAGGGTTTCCCGTTGGAGTGGATGTGGGCTATGAGATAAAGAGAGAAATAAAGGACGACTCTGAGACGTTGGGCCTGAGCAACTGGATCAATGCTAGTGCCGTTTCCTGAGTTGGGACAGGTCGGGGAGGAGCAGGTTTGGGACAATCCGAATTCACTTTGATTTCAAGATGCCTGGAGACTTCCAAATCGGGATGTCAGGCGGGGAGCTGGATGTATTAGATGGGAGTCCAAGAGGTGTCAGGAATGAAGATATAAACTGGGAAGCTGTCAGCGTATGTTTGTTGTCAAACCAGGGGCTGGGAGGCGATCATTCAGAGAGAGAGTGTAGATAGGGGAGAGCAGGGCTCCCGTGCGTCAGCATTTGCAGGGCTGGCAGAGGAGGACTCAGAATCGCCCTGGAAGAGCTACTCCCCTGTTCCAGGAGGAAGCCCCATCTAGGGCGGTGGCTCTAGGAATCATTTGGGCTTGTTAAAACACAGACGCTGGGCCCGCCTGCAGTGGTTTGGGGTGGGGCCCAAGAATTGCATTTCGGACAAGTCACTGGGTGACGCCACTCCTGCTGCTGCTGGTGTGCAGACGGCCCTTTGAGGACTGCTCATTTAGGGGAGGGAAGAGTTGCAGCAAGAGCATAAATTTTGGAGCCAGGTAGACCCGATTTCAAATCCGGGCTCTATCGCTAACTTGCTTGGGCATCTGTCCCTGAGCCTCAGTATCCTTATCTGCAAAGGGGAACCATCACAGCTATTACTCAGGGTTATTGTGAAGGTCAAACAACTTAGCATGTTTTCAGCATCTGGCATCAGGCCTAGAAAGCTGGGGTTCAGAAATGTTATCTCTATGCCCAGGAAGCAGTGGGGCGGGCAGAGGGAGCCTGGGGCTCCCCCACTCAGATGGTCTGGGTGGTCCATGGAAGTAGGCGGGAGGCAGCCTAGAGAGATAGCTTCTCCATGCTGATGCCTTGCTGAGGACACTCCTGAGGGCTGAGACCCTCCGAAGAGAGGCAGCGCACGGCAAGGCCCCCTCACCCCGCACTCTGCTGTCCTCCGTGCTCTCCTGCCATCTACTTGTTCTCTGCTCCGTGAGGGCCCTTCCTGCCCTGGTTCTTGGGAGCTCCTCTTGTCCCTTCATTTCCTCCTGTCTCCAGTGACCAGTGACCGCTTCTCCTCACCCTCCACCCACCTCCCTGGACCTTGTCACTCAGCTTCCCCTGAAAGGGAGCGTGGCCTGTCAGCCAGAGCCGGGCCTGGAGTCAGGCCGATGAGGACACAGCAGTCAGGGACAGGGGCAAGCTGTCATCTCCACAGCTCAGTTAAATGGGGATGCTGACACTGCCTGCCGGAGGCTCAACGGGGACCAGCACAAAAGAGCGTGTGAGAAAGGACCAGATTTACAGGAGGGACGTGATACACGCTCATCTCTCACCCTCCTTCTCTCCACTGTCTCCCCACCTCCCTCCGAAGCCTCCCTCTCTGGTGGTTGCCGAGCCAGCCCAGGCCTGGTGTGCTGGAGAGGAAGCTGTCCCCTACCCCCCGTTGCTATTTAATGCTGTTAACAATGGATTCATTAACTGGGATTAATCTCATACACCAGCTCTCTATCCCCTCGGCTATTAATCACTCACTTCATTAACGGGACAGCATTAGGCAACCTGGGAGTGAGACATGGCGCCCATACCAAGTACCTGTGTCTGCACCTTCGCATCCTTCCTGCTCACCGAGGCATCTTCTGGGTGCCTTTCTGCTCCTGGCCCCGTAGGTTTCAGCCTCACGCAAGCAGAATGCATGCGTCTGTCTCCCTTGATTCCCACCGTGGCCTTGTCTTTGCCCCTGATACCTTCTCCGTGCCCATTTCTCTCTTTTTCCTTTCAATCTGGGGCCCAACACATAGTAGGTTCCCTTATAGGTTAACTGAACACATTGTAGAGAGATACAAATAAGGACACCAATTCCAGGAAGCTTGTTTTTCTCAAATTGCCTTTTCTGTTTACAAAGATAATATATGCTCACGCTACAAAATCCAAACAATGTAAGCAAGGAAGAAAGGGGAAAATAAAAGTTTCCTCAACTCCCCACCGTCTCAGGATAATAACCTTTTGCATTTGTGGGAGCATCCTCTTCGATCTTGAGTGGTATATATATAATTTTACCTAAATGGATCCTACAACGCATGCTGTTTTGCAACCTGCTTTTCCACGCGACAATATGTTGTCGAAATCCTTCTGTATCAGTGAATATAAATATACATCATACTTTTTAATGGTTGCATAGCATTCTGTTTTATGGGAGTAACATAATTCAGTCAATGGATCTCCTACTGATGGGCATTTATATTGCCCCCATTTTTCCTCTGATATATTCGACGCCGAGAGCCACATCCTTGCATATACATCTCTGAGCACTTGCCTAATTAACTCCTTAAGAGCGATTCCCAGGAGTGGAATTTCTAGGACAAAGGGTTTGCACAATTAACATTTTGGTAGAATGTTGCATCGTAGTTCTGACGCCTGGGATTCAGTACCAGTTTTGTCAATTTCTAGCAAACGGACCACGGACAAATGGCTCAGCCTCTCTGGGCCTCAGTCTTCTCATCTGGAAAGTGGGGATAATAAGAGGATTTACTTTGTGGGATTGCTGTTTGGATTAAATAAGTTGTTACATGCAGAGCACTTAGAACGACACTTGGCCTGTAGTGCTGGCTGCATGTTTTAGCTCCTGCTACAGGTACACTGGCCCGCTGGCCTCCAGAAACACTGAACCTGTCCACATCTCTCCCACCAGCAACGTGGGAGAGACCGCCTTTCCTTACACCAATGACAGACGCCCTTGTCAGGTTGGCTTTTTAAAATTTTTTCCCTCAATTTTTTATTGTGGTAAAATATATATAACAAAGTTTACCATCCTAACCATTTTTAACTCTACAGTTCTGTGGCATTTAGTACATTCACGCTGTTGTGCAACCCTCATTTTCGTTCATCTCCAGAACTCTTTTCATCTTGTAAAACTGAAACTCCATACTCGTTAAACACCGACTCCCCATGCCCCGGCCCCCAGCCCCTGCAACCATCATTCCACTTTCTGTCTCTATGAATTTGACTACTCTAGGTACCTCATTTAAGTGGAATCATATAAGATTTGTCTTTTTGTGACCAGCTTGTTGCACTTAGCATAGTCTCCTCACGTTTCACTCATGTTGGAGCATATGTCAGGTTTTCCTTCCTTTTTAAGGTTGAATAATATTCCATTGTATGTGTTTACCACATTTTGCTTATTCATTCATCCATCAATGGACACTTGGGTTGTTTCCATGTTTTAGCTATTGTGAATAATGCTGCTGTGAATATGGGTGTACAAATGTCTGTTTGAGACCCTGCTTTCAATTATTTTGTGTATATCCCAGAAGTGGAATTGCTGGATCGTTTTTTATTTTTAATTTTTTGAGGAAACACCTTACTGTTTTCCCCAGCAGCTGTATCATTTTGCATTCCCGTCAACAGAACACAAGGACTCCATTTTATCCATATCCTTGTCAATACTTGTTATTTTCTGTTTTTTGGATAGCCATCCTAAAGGGTGTGAGGTGGTATCTCTTTGAAGTTTTGATTTGCATTTCCCTAGTGATTAGCGATGTTGAGCATCTTTTCACGTACTTGTTGGCCACCTATATATGTTCTTTGAAGAAATGTCTATTCAAGTCCTTGGCCCACTTTTGAATTAGGTTATTTGTTTTTTTGTTGTTGAGTTTTAGGAGTTCTCTATGTATTCTGGATATTAATCCCTTATCAGATGTACAATTTGCAAATATTTTGTCCTAGTCTGTGGGTTGCCATTTTCACTCTGTTGATTTGTCTTTTGTCTACAAAATTTTTAAATGTTCATGAAGTCCAATTTACATTTTTTCTTTCTTCACCTGTGCCTTTGGCATCATATCCAAGAAATCATTGCTAAATCCAATGTTGTGACGCTTTTGCCCTATGTTCTCTTCTAAGAGTTTTATAGTTTTAGGTCTTACATTTAGGTCTTTGGTCCATTTTGAGTTAATTTTTGTATATGATGTTAGATAAGGGACCAATTTCATTCTTTTGCATATGACTATCCAGTTTTCCCAGCACCATTTGTTAAAAAGAACGTCCTTTCCCCCATGAATGGTCTTGGCACCCTTGTCAAAAATCATTTGACCATATATACGAGGGTTTATTTGTAGGCTTTTTATTCTATTCCATTGGTCTATATGTCGTTCTTTATGCCAGTACCACACTGTTTTGATTACTCTAGCTTTGGAATGAGTTTTGAAATCAGGAAGTGTGAGTCCTCCGGCTTTGTTCTTCTTTTTCAAGATTGTTTCGGCTATATGGGATCCCTTGAGATTCCATATGAATTTTGGGATGGGTTTTCTATTTCTTCAAAAAAAGCCATTGGGATTTTAATAGGGATTGAATTGAATCTGTGGATTTCTTTGGGCAGTGTTGCCATCTTAACAATATTAAGTTTCCAATCCGTGAACACAGTGTGGGAGACAGCCTCTTTTCTCACACTGTCGCCAATGATAGACACCTTTGTCAGTTTTTAAAAAACTCTTACCCACTTGATGGGTGACAATCGATACCTCTTTTTTATTTGCATTTCTTTGATCTGTATTGAACTGGAACATATACAGAGTTCTTAGTGGGCATTCCTATTTCATTTTTGAGTTGTCTGATCATGTTCTTTGCCCATTTCTCTGTTGGAATATTTATCTTTTTTTGCATTTGTGGGAGCTCTTTTATATATTAGAGATAATATTCCTAATGTTTTTCTACTTCATCCTGACTTTCAATCTTATTTAATTTTTTGTCTTTCATAGGTACTTGATTTTTACGTAGTTCAGTCTGCCAGGCTTTTTTTTTTTTTTTTTTTTAATAGCTTTTGTATTTCATGTCATGATTAGGAAGGTCATTTTTCCTTTAAATAATACAAAAATTCACACTTTGCTTCAGTACTTGTGTGGTTTCAATTTTTACATTCCATGTTTTTATCCCTTTGAATTAATTTTTGTTTAAAAAGTGAAGTATGATTCCAGCTTTATTGTTTTCCAAATGGTCAGTTATCCCAACAATATTTGATTATTTGATTTTTCCCCCAGTGAGGACCAGAGAGGGACCGAGGGTAAATAAATAATGTTCCAAGACAGAAAGAGATGCCAATAGGTCGAAAGAGCAGTTCTGGACAAGATTCCCCAGAGTCTGCCAGCACCTAACCCTGGGGAATCCCTCTTCACTGTGGTCCTGTCACTCTTGATGGGCAGAGGCAGGATGTTAGAGGGGCTGAGCCAGATCCTGCAGTATTGTCAGAACCCTTTCCAGAAAGCTCCATGTGTGTAGGACAGCCTTGTTCCTGGCTCTCAGCAATTAAGAAAAAAAGTCTGTTCTTCCTGTTTTGGAGTCAATGGTAAGTTGCCTTGTGATGTCAGATCTTTGTCAGCCTCCCTTCCTATTATATCGCCCCCATCATTCACTCCAGCCACTCACCCAGCTCCTCCACACCACCACATTAATATATGAGTAATTCACCCCATCTTCTCCGTCCACACTGCCACTGCCCTAGCGGTGAGCATCAGCCCAAGGGATGGCTTAGGAACCACCTGTCCTGGGGAAGGCAGCCCCTGAGCAAGGGCCGTCTGTGTGTGTGTCTGGAGGTGGGGGAAAGGGAGGCAGGGTGATGGGAGCAGTAGCTTCCGGGTCACCTGTGCAGCAAGAAGTCTAGAGTGTCACCATCGGTGCCTACACCCTGAGCTCTGGCTGCTGCGACACTCTTTGCCAGTTTAAGGCAGCTTGCATTTGACTGTGGTCTGGGCAAAGAAAGGTGTTTGTCCTGGAGTCTCTGCTCAAGTGCTCAGCACAGGGGATCCTGAAAGATGTAGGGGGGATAGAAATATCTTGTGGTCCTCTTTCCTGGGAGACAGAGCCCTTCTGTGACCTCCGTTCCCCACTCTCATCCTCAGCTCCTGGACGCAGCTTGGCTCTGGGGCCAGGAGAACGGGTATGGGCAGGTCTGGAGTCTAAGGCAGGCAAGACGCCAGCCTGGGCAGTCATCTTCTGGGCACTGAGGGTGAATTACGGCCCCAGGGCCCGTGGAGCAGGCACAAATCAAGAGGCTGTCGGGAACAGGGGAAAGGCAACGTGTGCCCTCCTCCCTAGCAGGATTGATGGGCTCAGGGCCTGGGTCTGGGTTCAAGACGATTGGGCTTTATAGTGTTTCATTTCCCCAGAATGCTCCTGGTGAAAAGCTTGTCACCCAGGACTGTGCATGTGTGAGTGTGTGCGTGTATTTATCATTGTCCAGGACTTGCGGTGACTGTGCACGAGGGTGAGTTTCTGCATAACTCTCTGCATGGTTCTGATTTCATTTCTGTGTGACTGACCGTGCCTCTGAGTCCTGCATGAGCTTTGTAGGGGAGTGAGTTTCGTGGTATGTGACTGAGGGAGCTGTTCACAAGGGTGAAGACCTTGTGCAGCTGGGGAGGCTGTGAGTTTTGTCTGTGGCTGGACAGCAGTGTGCATGCGTCTGTTGGAGAACGAGTCGGGGGCTCTTGAGTCGGTGTGCCTGGGTGGCTGATGTGGCTACAAACCGAGAATGGAGAACTAGGAGGAAAGCAGGCTGGGAAGGATGGTTCTCGGTGTGATGAGTCTGAGGTCTTGGCAGAACTTCAGGAGGAGACATCTAGACAAGCAGGACCTGGGCTCAGGGGACAGGGAAGGGCAGGAGGGCCTTGGCTCAGGCTTCCTTCCAAATGAGTTCAGATGACAATGCACTGGGAGATGTGGCATTTGGCTAGAATGAGGTGAACACACACACACCTACCTCTGAAGGCCAAAAGGATACATTCTGCGTTAATCCCAGCTGGACAGAGTTCAATAGGAAATTTCCAAGGGTTGTTGGAATGGCATAAATTGCACCCAGTGGGGAGAGTCAGGGAAAACTTCCTGGCAGAGGTGACTATTCAGTGGAATCGTAAGGAAGAGGGAATGCAGAGGGAAGAGGATAAATGTTCTGGTTCTAGGCAGAGGGGAGAGGGACAAATTCTGCAAGACTTGGGGCAGGGATAGCAAACCTTTTTTTTTTTCATTTTATTTTCTTTTATTGAGGTCATATAAGCTTCCGACATTGTGTACATTTCAGGTGTACATTATTAGATATCAGTTTCCACATAGACTGCATTGTGTTTATCCGTCACCGTGCACATGTGCCCCTTTACCCCTTTTGCTCTCCCCGACCCTCTTTTTCTCTGGTAATGACTAATCTGTTCTTCTTATCCATGTGTTTATCTCCCATACATGAATGAAATCATATGGTATTTGTTTTTCTCTGTCTGACTTCTTTCGCTTAGCATAATATCCTCAAGATCCATCCATGTTGTTGCAAATGGCATGATTTTGTCTTTTTTATGGCTGAGTAGTATTCCGTTGTATATACATACCACATTTTTATCCATTCATCTGTTGATGGGCAGTTGGATTGCTTCCATGTCTTGGCTATTGTGAATAGTGCTGTGATGAACATAGGGGTGCATAAATCTTTTTGAATTGTTGATTTCTTATTCTTTGGATAAATACCCAGTAGTGGAATAGCTGGATCATATGGTATTTCTACTTTTAGTTTTTTGAGAAACTTCCATACTGTCTTCCATAGTGGCTGCACCAGTTTGCACTCCCACCAGCAGCGTACGAGGGCGCCCTTTTCTCCACATCCTCTCCAACATTTGTTATTTCTTGTGCTATTAATTATATCCATTCTGATGGGTATAAGGTGATATCTCATTGAAGTTTTGATTTGTATTTCTCTAGTAATTAGTGATGTTGAACACCTTTTTATATGCCTGTTGGCCATCTGTATATCTTCTTTGGAAAAATGTCTGTTCATATCGTCTGCCCATTTTTTGATCGGGTCGTTCATTTTTTTATTGTTGTTGAGTTACGTGAGTTCTTTATATATTTTGGAAATTAACCCCTTGTCAGATCTATGATTTGCAAATATTTTCTCCCAGTTGGTTGGTTGTCTTTTCATTTTGTGGATGGTTTCCTTTGCTTTGCAGAAGCTTTTTAATCTGATATAGTCCCATTTGTTTATTTTTTCTTTTGTCTCTCTTGCCTGAGTAGACATGGTATTTGAAAAGATACTGTAAGCCATTTTGATGGCAACGAGCTCCTAGAAGGCAGGGGCTGCTGTTTATTCATCGTGGTATTTCTAGCGCCTAGTGCTGGAGTAGGCAGTCTGTGTGTTGAGTTGACTTGGAGTCAAAGTCTGAACCACTATAACTAGGGGAAGTCCACGCAGTTTACTGAAAGGGAACTTTGAAATCTACACAAGACGCTGGGTGAGGACTGAGGGCAGGGGGAAGGGGGTGCTAGGTATCTGAAGGGGGCGCCCAGCCCTGCCCCCCTCCATCAACCTGGCGGACCTGCCTCCACACTGTGCACCATTTTTTATCCAAATGGACCTCTGCACTCTCTCTTCTTCCATCACCTGCCTCTCCAGCTCTTGGTCCTACAGCACTATCTTGCATTCCCCCTCCTCATTGCTTCCTGATCCTCTCAAGCTCTGATCTTGACTCAGTTTCCTGATCACAGTCTTGCCAGGCTCAACCTGTGGAACAGCTTTTGTCTGATCTCTTGCTGAATACGCCAGGGGGCCAGACAAAGGGCAGCTTGGCTACTGAACACCCAGGACTTGTGAAGAGCCTTGTATCCTCAGTTATAAGGACGTGGGTGCAACACAAAAGGGTACAAGTTATATCTGAGGGAGCCAAGGCTCAAGACATTGAGGGAAAGAGGGCTGTGGTGCCAAAAACAATCGCCAACAAGGTGAGTGTCCTGGTAGGTAAGACGAGTGCCGCGAGAGGGAATCTCAGACTCTGGGGTCTGTGCAGATGTCTGTGGACGGGGTCAGTCTCAGAGGCAGAGACTGTGAGTGGCGGGTGCCTGCGACCAGAAGCACAGCATGCTTTTGGACAGTAGTAACAGAAGATCTCAAACTCAGCAGCCTTAAATGATGAGAAAATGCATTATCTCCCATAGGAATTCCCTCCAGAGAGGGAGAATGAGCTCCTATAGGGTGGCTCAATGAGATCATCAAGGACCCAGGTTCTTTCTGTCTTTACTGCTACCCTGAGTGTGTTGATTTTGTCCTCAGGATGGCTTTCCTCATGGTCACAAAAAGGCTGCCCCAGATCCAGATACTCCATTCAGACAGTGCAATGTCCAGTGGAAGAAAAGACACTCCTCCTGGTGTCTCTGAGTGAGAAGCCTTTTCCAGAAGCCCCGGATCCAGCTCCTCCTTACGTGCTTGTGCCTAAACCAATCACTGGCAGGGGCAGGATTGCCAATACTCATGCCAGTCAAGATGCTCCCCTGGGGCTGGGGCCAGCTGCTCTGAAGCACAGGCCCCACATAGGAAAGAGAACTCCTGAACACAACCAGACTTCTGTTAGGAACAAGGGGGTGGGGGTGGGTAGGCAATGAATTATCTCCTTCCACTAGGCCTCCGCCAGTACAACAGGATAATGGGTGCAAGGCAGAGGTGCAGGGAAATTGTCAAGGCAAGAGCTCCACACTGAGAGACCAAATTGAGAAACCAGTTATTTGAGATGGGGCCTTGTATCCAATCAGAATCAGCAGACAGGCCAAGCTACTCATCAAAAACTCCTCATCACTATCTCTGTTCCAACACGGCCCATACTCACTTCAAAACCAAAATCCCTCATAAGGCCTGAAAAGCCATACATGATCTAGTCTGCTTTTTAAGCTCCATCTGGAGTTCCTCTCCTCTCCTTTCACATACAGTGCTCCTTTCTACCTCAGGGCCTTTGCACATGCTGCTCTCCCTCAACTTTTTCTCTTTCATTCCTCTACCTCCTTCACTTCATTCTCAGGTTGGGTCACTCCCTCTTCAATATATTCCCATAGTTCTCTACAAATCTCTTTGGTGGCCTGAGGGAACTTGTCTGTTTACCCTGCTAGATTGCAGGCTCCTTGTGCTCAAGGAAGGTATCTATCTTATTATACACTCTGCTCTCCTCCCTAACACAGTGCTTGGCACATAGTAGACATTTGATAAATATTTGTTGAATGTATGAATGGGGGATTGATGAGGAGCCTGCTCTACTAGAAGCCCCAGATGGTATCTGAGCACAGAAATGGCATGACCACCATGGGCTCAAGGGCGGGGAGGACACCAGTGTGCACAGGATGGGTAAGGAGGCCAGTCAGGACCTTGTACTCATCACTCAGGTACAAGCTCCAGCCACGGAACCAGCGTCCGGTGAATGGGTAATGGCATTATAGACACAACTCAGGTTGGAGTGGTGACTGTTGGGGGCCATAGCTCTGAGTGGTGGTGCCAGAGACCTGGTTCAACATGAGGATGGTAATTTGATTTACCTTGCAGGTTCTTAGGAAGAGTAAATGAGACGAGGTGTGGCATGAACTTAGTCTAGTGCCATTAGGGGCTTTGTAAATAATTAAGCCTTGACTTTGCCTTTACTGCCTTCTTATGGTAAATGATGTATTGCCCCCCTTTCCCATCCCAAGCCAGTTCTGAATTAGTCCTTGTTGTCTTTCTCATCCCAACAAAAACTCCCAGCATGGAGGCACCAGGGCTGTGCTTTCTACCATGCTTAACTGTCCCCAGACTCTGTTTCTTTGTCCAGTCAAATGGGAGTAATAAGGGCCCCCCCTCACCTAGCTGGCATGAAGGTCAAATAAGATAACACACTTGAGGGTGCTTTAGCAACTGTAAAGGGCTGTGAACATGTAAGGAATTACTGTTCTAATTATTTTTCTGGAGTTGGGCTCGTTCCTGGGCCTGGCATCTGCTCTGACTTTCCCAGTTCCTGTTTCTTGCTCAGTCTCCGTTTTCTCGTAGCCACCCACGATTCTGGCATTGACAGCATAAGGATGTAAGATGAGATTCAGGGAGCCTGCATGTAGAAGGAAAAAAAAGGAACATGACAACAACCAGCAGCCGTCTTTCTTGTTCTCTAATGCAAGGATGACCCCACCACCTTTCCAAGTCAGTCAGACCCCAAACCTGGGCATCATCCATGTTCCAGTTAGCTATTGCTGTGTAACAAACCACTCCAATACTTAGTGACTTAAAAAGTCAATTTATTATCTCTCATGGTGCTGAGGGTTGGTTTGAATAGGGAGTTCTAACTTGCGGACTCTAGTGGGGTTGTAGTCAGATGGCAGCTGGGGCTGGAGTCATCAGAAAGCTTGAGTGGACGGGACATCCAAGATGGCTTCCTTCACTCACACGTCTGGTGCCTGGGTTGGAATGGCTGGGACAGCTGGGGGCTGGCCAGGCGTCTCTCTCTCCATGCAGCTGCTCTTCATGGCTACCTCGGGCTTTCTCAGAGCATAGTGGTCTTGGTATTGTTAGACTTTTTACATGGCGGCTGGCTTCTTCCAGAGTGACCGTTCTAAAGGACCAAGGCGGGAGCTTTATGGCATCTTCTGCCCTAGCCGTCGATGTCATGAGGCATCACTTTAGTTGCATTTTATTGGTTACAGGGCTGGCTAGATTCGGCGTGGGAGGGGAGTACACCACGGCCTGGACACTGGAAGGTGTGCCTCCTTGGGGAGCCATCCTTGGAGACTGGCTAGCAAGACTGTAGTCTGGATTGGAACCCTGCCCCGGGGAGCCCTCTCAAAGGTCAGGGCTTGGGAGTGGGGACAAGGGAGCCAGCAGTGAAGGAAACTGGGCAGCTGGGACTCCTGGCTCCCAACTTTAGTATTTAATATTTATTTATTATTTAATATTTTGGACTTTCTCAAAGAATTTAATGTAAATTAAAAGTTCTGAGGCTCACTTGCCAAAAAAGAGATACAGATGATAAATAAGCATGTGGAAATATGCTCAACAACATTAATCATTAGGGAAAGGCACAATAAAGCCACAATTAGATAGTACCACACACCTATTGGAATGGCTAAAGTCATAATAATTTTAAAAAGCTGATACTATCAAGTGCTGGCAAGAATGAGACCATCTGAAATTCATACACATTGCTGGTGGAAATGCAAATGGTGCAGACGCTTTGGAAAACAGCTTGGCAGTTTCTTATGAAGTTAAGAAATTGGTATGAATTCAGCAATTCCACCTGCGGGTATTTACCCTAGAAAAATAGAAAGATAGACGCATACAAACCATACAAAGACCTGGACACGGATATTTCCAGCAGCTTTCTTCATAATCTCCCCAAACCAGGCAAAAAACCCCAAAACTTAAATGTCCATCAATTTGTGATTGAATAAACGAATTGTGGTACATTCAGACAACGGAATACCTCTCAATAATAAGACAGAATGAACTACTGATGCATACAACTTCATGGATGAATCTCAGAGAATTACGCTGAGTAAAAGAAACCAGCCAGAAAGGCTATATATGGAATGATCCCTTTATGATGATCCGGAAAAGGCAAAACTATAGTGATGGAAAGCAGAGCAGTGGTTGCCAGGGCCTGACGGTGGGGGAGAGGGTTGAGTACAAAGGGGCACAAGGGGATTTTGCGGGTGAAGGAAGTGTTCACTTGACTTGATGGTGGTGGTGGTTACACGACTATACACATTTGTCAAAACTCATCAACCTGTATCCTAAAGAGGGTGAATTTTCCTGAACATAAATCTTGCAGTCCTGAGACTAACAGTTTGAAAATGCAGAGAGGACTCTTTCTCCTGCATGTCCCCGTCCTGTGCAACCAGTGGCCAAGCCCTTCCCCGGGCCTGTTTCCGGTGCCGGTGCGCTACACACCAATCATATCCCGCCACCTCCGCGTCTCTTCATGGGCACTCTTTACCTACTCATGGCCTGGATAACTCTTATTTATCCTTCAAGCTTCCAGCAAAATCTCACTTTCCCAACAAGGCCTTCTCCCCCTCTCCAATCTAAATTAGGTATCCCTTTTTTCTTGTAGATCATGCATTTGCTCTTCCTTCTTTAACAGAAAGTAAGCTCCATGAGGGCAGGGGCAATGTTTTATTCATCTTTGACGCTTAATTAGCACGAAGTTTGTTTTCATGAATTAATAAACGTGGGGAGGACGTTCACATCATCCTCTATAGTTCCATATGGCATGAATTTGTTTTCCCACAAGCATGCACTACTTTTTTCATTTTCATGCATTTTTAAACTACTTATTAAGAATTGAAATAATTCAAAAGTACATAGAGTAAAAGGTGAAAGTCTTTTATGTACACACAGAGTTTAAAAATAAAAATAAGGTTCTACCTTTCCCTGTTGGTATGTAGAAATCTCACTCATTCCTTTTAATAGCTATGTAATATTCCAGAGTATGGTCATACCATTTTAAACATAATTTTGTCACTAATGGGCATTTAGAGATTCCCCCTCTCCCCGTATCTCTGTGTTTCCATGTTTAAAATGCCACATTGAACATTTGCACATATGTGTGAGTATTGCTGAAGGATGGATTCCTAGAAATTTGAGCTGTTACGAAGAAGTTGTGTGTATTTTAGGTGAAGAGAATGTCTACCCTATTCTGAAAAGATGTATGCAGATACATATTGTCACCACAGTCTACGAAAGAACCCAGGCGTCCACACCCTCACCAGCTCTGGGTAGCACCAACCTTGCCAATTTTTGCCACTCAGGTTAAAATACGCTCTCATCATTGAAATTTACATTTCCTGCATTATTACTGAGGTTGTGCGTATTTTCATATGATTATTAGCTCTTTGTATGTCTCATACTGTGAATTCCAGATTTTATCTTTTGCCCATTTTACGGGGTTGTATGTTTTTGTCTTCTTGACTTGTAGGAACTCCTTGTGTATGTATGATATGGAAATAATCAGTTTGAAAGTTATAAATAACTTTTGGGGTGATGGATATGTTCATTCTTGATTGTGGTGATGGTTTCACAGGTGTATACTTATGTCAAAACTCATCAAGTTGCACACTTTAAATATGTGCAGTTTATTGTATGTCAATCATACCTCAACAAGGCTGTTTAAAAAAGAAAGTCATATAAGTAGTAATATATTTTCTCCCAGTTGTCCTTTTTCTTTAGACTTTATTTACTTTTTTGTCATATAAGAGTTTAATGTGTCAATTATTTATATTCTTTTCTGAAGTTATCTCAGCTGTGTGACTTAAGCAAGTTACCTAACCTTTCTGTGCCTCAGTTTTCATATGTAAAATGAGGCTCAGAGTACTTACTGCATAGGGATGTTGTGAGGATTAAATGAATTAATACACATTAAAAGTTTTTAGGACGGTAACTACCACAGGACACCATGAGATAACTATTAACTATTACCATTGTTTGGGATCTCATATCTTAGGAAAATCTTCTCCATTCCAATACTATAAAAATATTCTCCTGTATTTTCTTCTAGAAATTATGCTTTTTAATGTTTAAGTCTTAAAAGTTACTTAAGAGTTGAAAGGTCTTGGGGCCGGCCCTGTGGCCCAGTGGTTAAGTTCACGCGCTCTGCTTCGGCGGCCCAGGGTTTCGCCGGTTCGAATCCTGGGCGCGGACATGGCACCGCTCTTCAGGCCACACTGAGGCGGTGTTCCACATGCCACAACTAGAAGGACCCACAACTAAAAATACAGAACTATGTACCGGAGGGGGCTTTGGGAGAAAAAGGAAAAATAAAATCTTTAAAAAAAAAAGTTAAAAGGTCTAAAGTTACTCTTCTAGATGGTGTGAGGCAGGTGGATACACAGTCGTTCCAATATTATTTGTGGTATAACCCATCTTTTCTGCTCTAAGTTGAGATATCATCTGACTTAGTAAGTTCTCTTGTATAAATAGGCCTATTTCTCAACTCTAATTGAGCCCTTTGCTCTATGTTTACTCCTCTGCTAACACTTTCTACTGGTAAATTATAGCTTCTCTCTGACTCTAATCCCGTCATAATTCTTGGTGACTTCAACAATCAAATAGATCATTTTTCTGATATGTCAGTCTCTTGGTTCCTTGATTTCTACTATGATCTGGTCCTCCACCCTACCTCATCCACTCATGGCTATGGTCATGCCGTAGACTTGATCATGACCACCAATTCTGACGTCTCCATGACCCAATGTAAGCAATTCACCTCTCTGATCACCACCTCTGAACTTTCCAGCTCATTCCTCTTGTACTTCTGCTCTAATAGTTCTTCAACCCACCAGGACCTCCAATCTATTGGCCCTTCTATATTTTCACTGCCATTACTTTCCACATTATCCAGCTTGGAGCCCATGTTCATCACCGTAACTCCTTCAACTCCCTCACCCCTCACTCTCTAGGGCAACCCCACACCCTGACTCACCCAGCTCTCCACCCGCTCCCTGTTTTTCCTGTGCAATTGAATGAGTCTGGAGAAAAACACAAGACGTGCTGACCAGTCTCACTTAAAATTCATGGCCACTAAGTTCAAGTGGACTCTTGGTGTTGCAAGTAAAGGTGGATGTCCTAATCCATTCACTCTCCTACGCTCCCATTTAACACCTTCTCATCTCTCTTCGAAATACTTGAAGAGCCACTTTATAAAGGAAAATATCCAAATGGCCATTAAAGGTAGGAAAAAGTGCTCAACCTCATTAGTCATCAAGAGAATGAAAATTGAAACCTTGGTAAGGCACCATGACACACCTGTCAGAATGGCTAAAGTTAAAAAGATCTATGACAGTACTGAGTATTGACAAGGATGTGGAACAACTGGGTCGCCCTGCTGGTGAGAGTATAAACTGGTACAACCACTTTGGAAAACGACTTGGAAATATCTATTGAAGCTCAACTTACGCTTACCCAGCAATTGCATACCTATTGTATATACCAAGGAGAATGCATATATTGTGCACCAAAAGACGTGCTCAAGCAAGTTCACAGTGACATGCAGTATAGTAGCACAGAGCCAGCCCTGATGGTCTAGTGGTTAAGGTTTGGTGCTCTCGCTGCTTTGGTGGCTCGGACTCGCTTCCGGGTCATGGAACCACGCCACCCGTCTGTCAGTTGCCATGCTGTGGCGGCAGCTCACATAGAAGAAATAGAAAGACTTACAACTAGGATATACAACTATGCCCTGGGGCTTTGGGGAGAAAAAAAAAAAAGAGACAACTGGCAACAGATGTTAGCTCAGGGTGAATCCTTCCCTGCCAGAAAAAAGTATAATGGCACAAATAGTGAAGAATCCAAGCGCCCGTCCGTCAAGAGTAGAATGGATGCAGAGATTGTGGAGCAGCCCTACAAGGGCGCGCTGCATGTCAGTGAAAGTAAGCGGACTGTTGCTACAGTCAACATCTCACAAACAACGCTGAGTGAAAGAAGTCATACTGTGTGATTCCACCATGTAAGTTTTCAAAACGGCAGAATTAACTTATGGTAGAAGAGTGGTTACCTTGGGGAAGAAGGGGCAGGTAATGACTGGGCATGAGGGGCCTTCCGGGGTGCGGGCCAAGTTCTCTTTCCTGATCTCGGTAGGAGTTACGTGGATAAATGAACTTGTGAAAACCTACTGAATTTTACACTCACGATTTGTGCACTCCTTTCTATGTATGTTATACTTTAACCACTTAGAAAGTTATATATGTGTGCATGTGTACCTGTGTGTATATATGTGTGTGTGTATATCTGTGTGTGTACAGATAAATATATATATATATATATATGTATGTATTTGTATTCCTCTCTTGACTCCACTTTCATTTCCAGCTATTATACCATTTTTCTCCCTCACGTCACAGCAAAACTCAAAAAAATTGTTTATGTTTATGGTCTCCAAGTTTTTAACCCCAACATTCTCCTGAAATTGCTCTTGTTAGGATCACCCATGACATCCATATTGCAAAATGCAATGGTCAGTCTCAGACCTCGTTGCACTTGACCTGACGGCAGAACGCGACACATCTGACCCTTCTCCGAGGCAGACCTTCTTCACTGACTTCCAGGATGCTGCTCTGCTGGTGCTCTGAGCTCTCTGGACACTCTTCTGACTCCTTTGCCGGTCCTTCCTCATCTCCCTGTAAACACTGGTGGGCTCCAGGGTTTGGTTTGCAGACCTCTTCTCCTCTCTATCTACACTCACCCCTTTGGCATCCATTGATGAGTTTCTCAGCTTTTTTTTCTATACACTGATGACGCCCCAATCTATACCTGCATCTTGGATCTCTTTCCTGAGAGGCCTCCTATATCCATCTGCCAACTTGATATATTCCCTTGGATGTTTAATGGACATCTCAAACTTAACGCATCCCCAGACTCCTCATCTCCTCCCATCCCTTCAGTCTGCACCTCCTCACAAAGTGAGAAGCCTGCTCTTCCCAGTGCTCAGGTCCAGTACCTTGCTGTAATCTTCGACTCCTCTCTCTCTTACTTCCTCCCTCCCAGCTGTAAGCACATCATTTGTCTCCGTCACTTTTCATCACCTCCAAAGCTGTTACTTGGGAGCAAGCCACCTTTATTTCTCAATTGGATCATTCCGTGAGCACTCTAACAGGTCTCCCTGTTTCTGTCCTTACCTCCTTTAGGGCAGTATGCACCCAGGACAACAGAAACCACCCCATGAAGGAAGGTAGCACGGGAAACTGGTTACGAGGTGATGGAAGAGCTGAGAAGGCATCCAGGGTCCCAGAAGGCGGTCCAGAGATTATCAGCAGCAGGAAGCTGTGACCACCTGTAGACTGTGGAGATAACAGGAAAAGGTGGTACCCACCCCCGGGGGCCAGAGTTACTTTGAAAGGAGCTGTCACCAAGGTTGGCCTGTTTGGAAGGAGCTAGAGGGCCAGAGCAGAGGCTAGTGATGCTTCCAGAGGCATCCTAACCTTCCACGAGGCCTCTTATTGGCCAGATCCTGCCAGAAGGCAGCTGACACAGGATACCTGGAAACGGCCTGCAGGGTCACTCCCCTGCCAGAGAGAGTAGAGCACGGGGAGGGCGAGAAACGGATCTGAGACCAAGACGCCAAGGACATCTATTCACCTCCAGGACAGGTGTAGGTCTCGTGGGGCCTAGAGCATGTGCAATTTGGGGCGCCATCATTAAGAAAAAGTTAAAAGGTGAAAAATACTAAATTAGGAATGAAAGTAAATATTTATTTAGATGAAAAAAGCAATCACAGCAAGTTACAAATTTTTAAAAGGCAGATAAGTACCACAAACATTTGACATAATTCAGAAAAATAGCATGATCTTTTTTACTAATTAATTGCCTGGCATACCTCTGTCTTACTTTTTCCCCTATATTTTTTTGGCTTTATATTCTTTGTCATGCCTTTTCATGACAAGATTTTTTTCGTAGAAAGAATATGAAAGTCCTCTCTATTATGGTTGATTAAATTTGATTTTTAAAAATTATTAACAGTTTAGGAAAGCTTCCTCCACTTTCACAACTTGTTATTGGTAAAGTAGAGTAAACTTTTAGAATTGTCAAATTTGGGAAAGTTCTACCAAGTTTCTTTTACATATGAACTGTACAATTTCTGGGTCTTCCAGATTTTCTTGTGCAGTGACTAAGTTTTAAAAATTCTGTGGGCTGACAACACTCAGTTGAAGCTCTCAGATCACGATCCTGGGTAAGACCCCACAGTGGGTGGTAGGTGGACTCCTAGAAGCCATTCTTGCTCCAGGACAACTGGCAATAGTTTCCGATAACATGGAAAGAACTGTGAACCACACAACTATATCCCACGAAACTCATACTAAAGGTATCCCCAATTCAATATTCCCCAGCTGGATCCCAAAAATGCCTGTGGCCATTCCAGCTCTGAGAGTTGATACGGTAGAAAATTCAAGAAAGAGATCAAAGAGACTGGCCTTCTGGCCGAGTGGTTTAGTTTGCACACTCGCTTCGGCAGCCCAGGGTTCACCCATTTGGATCCTGGGCGCGGACCTACACACCGCTCATTAAGCCATGTTGTCATGGCGTCCCACAGAGCAGAGCTAGAAGGACTTACAACTAGGATATACAACTATGTATTGGGGCTTTGGGGAGAAAAAAAAAAGAGGAATATTGGCAACAGATGTTAGCTCAGGGTCAATCTTCCTCACCAAAAAAAAAAAAAAAGAGAGAGAGAGAGATCAAGTGATCTTAACCAATCGTGGTTACAATATGTTACTTTTGCAAATTTTACATAGCACATGATCACGTGAAGGAGTTGCTGGGGTCTGGGAAGGGCCTATGCAGGCGTAGAGTCTGAAGTTTGAGCTTCCTTAGCTTTATGGTAAAGCTGGTCACCTTGACCATGTTCCTGGTCACCCGCAGCAGACAGAATGGTCATTTCAAAGTGTGAGCTGAACTGTGGACCCCTCTGTGCTGGAAGCTCAAAAGGCTCTACATCTCATTCAGAGTAAAAGGCAAGGTCCTTACTACACCTTCCAATGCCCCGCCACGGCTCGCTGACCCGTCTCCTGGTCCCCTGACTCTGGCTCCTGCTGCTCCACATGCCCTGGCTTTTTGCTGTTCCTCCAGCATTCCCGCCACAGAGCAAGGCCTTGCTCTCGCTTTCCCCTCTATCTGAAACTTGATTCTCCCAGACCCATGCTTGTTTCACACCCTCTCTTCCTCCAGGTCTTTGTTCAAATATTACCTTTTGTATTAGTTTCCTATTGCGGCTGTAACAAGCGATCACAAACCTAGTGGCTTAAAATGACACAGATCTTATCCTTCCGTTCTGGAGGTTCGCAGTCTGAAACAGGTTGTGAGGGCTGCATTCTTTCCGGAGGCTCTAAAGGAGAATCCATTTTCTTGCCTTTTTCAATTTCCAGAGGCCGCCTACATTCCTTGGCTCATGGCCACATCACTCACGTCTGCTTCTCTGACTTTAATCTCCTGCCTGTTTCTTTTCCCTTCTGAGGACCCTTATGATTATGTTGGACCCGCCAGAATCACCTCCTCCCTCAGGATCCGTAACTCAATCATACCAGCAAAGTCCCTGTTGCGATGTAACCTGACCTAGTCACAAGCTCTGGGATGAGGACGTGAATATCTTTAGGGGGAAGGGGCATTATCCCGCCTACCACATCTTCCCAGGAAGACCTTCCCTGATCATCCTTTTAAAATGTTGGTCATGTGGGCATCCTGTCTTTCCCTGCCTGAGAAGGAATGTTTCCCGTGGTCCACAGGTATGTATGATGTTTGCTGCAGTTAAAAACCTGTATCCGCCAGGGCTCCACCAGAGAAACAGAACCACTGGGAAATAGATATTAAAAGATTTATTGAGGGGCTGGCCCCGTGGCTGGGTGGTTAAGTTCACGTGCTCCACTGCAGGCGGCCCAGTGTTCCGTTGGTTCGAATCCTGGGCGCGGACATGGCACTGCCCATCAGACCACGCTGAGGTGGCGTCCCACACGCCACAACTAGAAGGACCCACAACGAAGAATATACAACTATGTACTGGGGGGCTTTGGGGAGAAAAAGGAAAAAAAATAAAATAAAATCTTAAAAAAAAAAAGATTTATTGCAAGGAATTGGTTTATGTGATTGTGGGGGCTGGCTAGGCAAGTCCAAAATCGATTGGATTTAGGCTCTATAGGCTGGAATTCTCACAGATGAGTGGAAGCTGTGGCCCACAGGTAGAATTTCTTCTTCTGGATTCTCGGTTCTGCTCTTAAAGACTTTCAACTGATTGAATCAGGCCCACCCAGATTAGCTAGAATAATCTCCCTTAATTAAAGTCACCTGATTACAGAGTTCAATCACAGCTACAAAACACCTTCTCGGCAACACTTGGATTAGTGTTTGATTAAATTAACAGGACCACAGCCTAGCCGAGCAGACACATACAACTGATCTTTCCAGGATCCTTTAACTGGTTAAGAAAGCTTATTACAAATTTTTGTCATCTTATAGAGATGGTCATTTAGTTTTCTTTCTTAATGTACCACTATAGTGAATTAAAAAAATAAGGTTTAGTTGGCAATGTTAAAATCTATGCTTGATTCTTGGGCTAAAACCTATTTGGTCATGATTTATTGGTTTTATAACGTATAGCTAGATTAAATTTGCTCCCATTTTATTTATGAGTTTTATATCTATGGCATTGGGACTGGGCTGTACTTTCTTTGGTGTGTTATCTTTGTTCAGCTTTGGTATGTCCGGGCTAGTAGCTTCACTTGAAAATGACAGGCGATTCTACCTTAGCTGAGTTAAACATTGGTTCAGAGAGCCGAAGGGTCCGGGGGAGGGCATGCCTGAAGGCTGGCTGCCTCCAGGGCTCAAATGCTGTAATCAATGCTCATTTTCTCTGTGTGTCCTGGTTCTGCTTCCCCCATGCATCAGCTTTAGGCCCAGGCTGCACATGGCAGGCAAATGGCTGCTCCAGGGTCCACAGCCTGAGTGCCAAGGGCAACTTCCTCCCAGAAGTCGCTGAAAAGTCTCTTGGGTTTCACTGTCCTTCAGGGGATCACATGGCCGTCCCCAAGTCATTCACAGTGACTGGGGAAAAGCAAAGCTTGGTGAAGTTTGTGGGCCCAGCCCTGGAACTAGGGATGGGGTCCCCTGCCCCGGAAGCACGTGGACATAGAATAGAGTGGAGAAGGCTGCTCCAAGGAAATCGGTGTGTGGTTTCTAGAAGGATGAGTGAACACTGAGGAGCAAAAACAATACACACCTACAGAATGGATTGGGAAGTTTTCCATCTTGATTTTATGCTCTGCAACCATCTAAATAATAGAAGTTATTTGTTCCTTGAAGGTTTGTTATAACTCCCTATTAAATCCTTTCTGGGCCCAGTGCCATTTTGAGAAGTGTATCTTTGAGGATCTGATTTCTTATATCTATGTTAGGATTTTTACCTCTTCTTGAGCCATTAAGGGAACAAATAAATGAAAGAAGCACCATTTGGTTTTATTTATCAAGTATACATTTGTTTCCCATTTCATTAATTTCTGCATATTTTATCTCTATTAATTCCTTATTTCTATAGAGGTTTTCTTTTTTTCCTCCTAGTTTTCCTTTTTCCGTATGCTCAGATTCAATTCTTTTTCCTGTTTCCTGATAAACGTGTTCAAGGCTATATGTTTTTCTGTAAATATTGCATTGGCCTTGACAACCCATTTCATTATATCGTGCTCTCAACGTCATTCATTTATAAATAATCAGTCATTTCAATTTTGAGTTTCTTTTTAACCTGCAAGTTATATAGAATAGCATTTTTAAATTTTCAAGTTGCTGAATTTTTGTTATATTGGTTTGTTACCTTTTTGTCCTTGACTCTAGTTTTTTAACACTGAAGTCAGAAAATATAGTCTATAGGACTTCTTTTTGTAATTAAGATTTTTCTTATAGCCAATTTTAATAAATACTCAATTTTTGTAAATGTATCATAGACATTAAAAAGAAAGTATAAATGTGTATTCTCAGCTCAGTAAATTTTTGTATATAAATCTCAAATGAAACTTTTGAATTGTACTATTCAAATTCTCCTGTAGCTTTACTTTTTGTTTACCCAATCTATTAATTTCTGGAAAGGCATATAAAAATCAAGTATCATTACATTGCAAGTATTATTAGAGAAAGCTTCTCTTTGTAGTTCTAAAACTCTTTCTACATTTTAGTAGTTGTTCAGTACAAAATTTACTTGATTGTCACATCTTCTTGGGTGATTGTACCTTTTATAGGTGCTTTTATTTTGAATGCTATTTAACCTGATACTAATATTTTTATGCTTTCATTTTTGTTTTGTTAGTATATATTCATTTTCCATTCTCTTATTTTTAGTCCTTTTTGTATTATATTGTTTTAAATGTGACTTTTAAAAATAACTGCATTATGTGTACACGTGTGTAAAATATGTATTTGTGTATGTGGTTGAGATTTCTTTCACCCATTCTGAGAGCCTCTGTTGTTTAATGAGAGAGTTTAACCCATTAACATTTATGGTGATTTTGATATGTTTGTATTTCTCCCCTGCCCCCTGTTTGATTGATCAAGTTTTCTTTATTTCTAATTTTTCTCTATTTCTTGGCAAGTTATATGTACTATTTCTATTTTTCTAGTGCTCTAAATTTTTAATAAACGTATTTAAACACTTTAAACATTAAGACACTTCCAGTGTCTTAAACCTCCTCCTACTTCTCACATTTTGTCAAAACTTTTAGTTCCAAGTGTTATTTTACTTTATTTCTATACTTTTAAGTGATTAAGTGATTAAGAAATAATTTACATTTCTTAAAAATTGTAGGAAGGTTTTTTTTTAAAGTATTGATGTTAAATTCCCCCACCCCTTTTTTTTTTGGTGAGGAAGATTGGCCTGAGCTAATATCTGTTGCCAGTCTTCCTATTTTTTTCCCTCCCCAAAGCCCCAGTACATAGTTGTATATCCTAGTTGTAGGTCCTTCTAGTTCTTCTATTTGGGATGCTGCCACAGAATGGCTTGATGAGTGGTGCATAGATGCATGCCCAGGATCTGAACCGGCGAACCCTGGGCTGCTGAAGAGGAGCGCATGAACTTAACTACTACACCACCAGGCCAGCACCTGTATGAAGTTTTATAGATTCACTTTCACTTATTATTCAGACTCTTAGACACTTACTGGTTTCTTTTCTTAATTTTTAAAAATTCTATGACATTCTCTTTTTAAAATTTTTTTTCTCTAGTACATAATTATTTCTTTAGAAGGAGTGAATGGATAGTAAATTTTCTTTGTCCTTTGTTACCTGAAAATATCTTGGATTTGCTTTCATGCTTGATAATTTTGCCAGTATAGAATTGCAGGTTCCAAATAATCCAGAAACATTGAGAATTTTGTTTTTATTTTGTAATTTAGAAATGTCATCAGGATGTGTGTCTTTTTTAGTGTTTTTTGCTTACTACTTCGTGGGTCTTTTTTGGGGTTTTTTGGTGGCCTTTTTATAGCTTGAGGACTCAGATCTTTCTCTAGCTCTGGAAAATATTTAAAAATTGTGTCTTTAATTATTTCACCACCTCTAATCTCTTGTTATCTCAGTCTAGAACTCTTACAAGATAAAAATTAGGTCTTGCATTTCCTCATATTTTGTATCTCTTTGTGTTTTCACTCTACCTTCTAGGAGATTTCCTTGACTTTATCTTGAAAATCTAATAATTTTCAAAAAAGATTTATTTTTCATTGATTGCTTCATTTCCAGAAATCCACTCTTATTTTACAAAAACAAATTTTTTTTGATCTCTCTGAGGATACAAGCTAGAATTCTTTTAAAGTTCCCTTCTGTCTCCTACATGATCTGCAATTCCTCTAGGATGAATTGTTTTGGGTTTTCATCTTGTTCTTTCTCGTACTCTTAGTTTTTCTCAAATATCTGGTGATCCATTTCCGATTTATAATTTAAATGTAGGCTAATTAATAGATTCAGGAGACTGGTGTGAGCTTCTTTCATGGTTGTGTAGACTTGCTTCTGGGATGGGTCTTTTCCTTGAAGAGAGGCTGTCTGCAGCTCTGTGTAAATGACAGAGTGGGAGGAACTTGATCACTATAGGATTCCCTTTAGGAAGAGTGAGGGGACGTCACATAGGCAGGGTGGGGACCTTCATGATTGCTGAAGTAAGGAAGACTTTATTCTGTGTGTGAAGTATGTTAATATTTTTTGTTCCTCAGCAGGACTGTATCACTGTCTTTTCTTTTTTTTCCCTTCCCATGCTCATTGCAGAGATTTAGTTCTGTTCTGCTTCTCTAGTCTCAATATCTACATAATTATCCCTCCTGTATCAGTTATCTAGTGCCACATAACAAAACATTCCACCACTTAGTGCCTTAAAACAATGATGAATTTGTTATTTCTCATGATTCTATGGGTTGCCTGGGCTCATTCTTCTGCTCCACATGGCATTGGCTGGACTCACTCATGTTGCTGCATCCAGCTGGGAACTGGGCTGGGTTGGAAAGCTTAAGAAGACTTCACTCTCCTGTCTAGGGCCTTGGTGCTGACTGTCTGCTGAAGCACCTAGTTTCTCCACCAGATGGCCTTTTTTTCCTATGGTTTTATATCTTCCAGAGCCTCTTCCTCCAGGTGGATAGGGTGGACTTCCTTACAGAGTGATGACTGGGTTCCAAGAGGGAGTATTCCAAGCAGACAAGCCCCAATGATTGCATCATGCTTGCTGATGTCCAAATCAGCAATTGCTGATTGGCCAAAGCAAGTTGCATTTGCAAGTCCAAAGTCAATGTGTAGGGAACTCTACAAGGATGTGAATACTGAGGGGCGTGGTTCATTGCCATGGATGTGACAGTTTACCACACCTCCTAAGGCAGGTCTTTCATTTTGTCTAGAAAGCAGTCCACCAGGCTTTCAGATCAGGAGCAAAAGCCACAGCCAACCATTGTATATGTATTGGGAGAGGAAGGGGCTGGCTGGCCGTTTGCTTTTCCAACAGTTCTTTACCTGACGGTTGTCCCGCAGCCTGCTGCCTGCGTCCTGTACTTGGAGTCTCTCCAAGGCGGAGAGAACAGTTTACATCTCTTTAGCCAGTTTCTCCTGCGCTGATTTAACCACTCTGGTTTTCTCCATAAATCAGATTCTATCTGCTTCTTCTATCTTCAGATTTTTCTGACCTATTGATGCCATGATTTCTAGTTTTCTCGGGCTGATATGGATATACTCTTTTGATGTATCTTTCCATTATTTCCATGAAATTTGATGAAGGAAGGCAGGGTTTGTATGTTCTTCAAACACCATCTTGAACCACAAGAACAAGCAAAAAAAGTTTAAGGTATACTCATTTTGTGAAAAAGGAAAGAAAGTAGTGAGATTCCTATCACTGCGCGTGTGCACTCACACGACAGGGATGCTGAAGAGAAGGGGTGGTTCGACCAGAGGACAGCTTTGCTTTTTGCCAGTTCTGAGATCTTGGAGATGCTGTCACTCCAGTCTCTTCTTCCTCAGGAATCCGGGGTGGTGCGTTAATGCTGATAGTTGTGACTCAAGCACCTGTTGGGTCAAGGACTGAGCCCTCCGGAGCTGGCTTTTTCGATGGTCTAGTTCAGACTCCTCATTTTGCAGTTAAAGAAACGAGGCACAGATATGGGAACAAAGGTCACCCCGCACATCTGCAGCAGAACTGGGGTTCGTACCTGAGCCTCCTGACACCTAATCCTGCAATCTTTCCCCCACACACTTCCCTGCTTCTTGCCCCGGTGTGCACCTCGAAGCACCCCTCAGAGACGCCCAGGGTCTTACTGTCTGCAGGGGGCCCAGGCAGCACCCCCACCCCGGGATACCCAGAGATGAAAAATTTGAGGCCAGATTTGCCCCAAACGAGACAGATGTCTGTCTGGCCCCTCCTCCCAAAAGGCGATTATTTGAGCTGGAGATGACAGCCGGGTTTGGATCATAGATTTTTCTTCTCCCTCCAGCGCCCTGGCTCCCTCCTCGGTTATCTATTTACCTATCTATTTACGTGGGCCTTTTTTTTTCCCCAATGAATTACGTCTGCAAGGCAGTAAAATGTTATGTATTTGCAAGGCCCATAATCTTTAAAAGCCCAGCGATGCCAGCTCCAGACAGCAGCGAGCTCCCTCCAGTATGTTAATCGAGAGTATTAGGGCAATAATGAAAACACTTGAGACAAGTAAGCTCCTATCAAAAGCTGAGTAATAGGGCTTCGCCGAGTGAATCACAATGCAGAAGAGATTAAGACGTCTGCCGTTGTGCAGTCTCTATTCAGACTAACAGCTGCTCCGTTTCTGATTAAAATGGGGTTGGGGAGACCTTTTCGAGCAAGTCCCCTTTTTATCCTGCACTGTCCTCACCCTTTCCACCTGCACCTCCACACACGGTGCCTTCATGTGCACTTAGCCACAGCCATTCACACGCACACACACACACAGACTAGAGTCACAAACACACATTGCATCATCAGCACACACAGAGCCACAGCCGCGCATGCAGCCATCGGCGCTGACACACAGCTACGCGGATGCCTCCAAGCACGTACACACAACCACATCCTCGTGCACAGGCACTCAGGGAACAGTCTCTCACACACTCACGGCCTCAGCCAGTCTCTCACACACATTAAATTGCAGCCTGTCACAAACACAGTCTCACATATGCATTAAATTGCAACCTGTCACACACACACTCTTCAGAGTCACAACCAGATGCTCAGAGACAATCTAACCAGAGTGACAGACCCGCACATCCCTGGTAGGTCACGTCCACATAGAGCCCCAGCAAGTCCTTCATGTGTAGAATCACACTTGTGGTCACAGTTAGTTGTATACACACAGCCCTTCATTGGCAGACCATCGGGAGCACTCCTACCCACACAGGGCAGCAGTCATAAATACTCACACCTGGTCACATGCTCACACATGACCACAACCTGGGCATGGACGTGTGGAAGTGATGCTTTTCCTTGCACACAGACACGGAGCTAGTGCACCCCTGAAAACCCCCAGCCACCAGTGTCCCAACCATACAAGTCACAAATACATCTGGGCACACCCACAGGCATAGATGCTGCTCTGCAGACCCTCAGACAGTGACCCAAGATACAAGACTTGACTCCAAGCCCAAAGGATGGCCCCTGAGCTGGTTCACAGGCCTCATGAGAAAGAACATCTGCAGGGGGCGGGCACTGGGTCTCCCTTCTCCAGTGCCTGCAAGGCTGTAGCATGAAGTGGGAAATGGAATGGTTTCTGTGGGGTCAAAGAGTATAGAGCTCTGACCTTGAGTTGAACTGCTGATCTAGACTTAGGAAAACTTAGAGCTGTCTGAGGATAAAATGGCTTCTTAAGGAGGTAGTGAGCACTTCATCAGTGGAGGCTGGACAGCCACTTGGCGAAGATGATAAGCAGGGACTCTGGCATTGCACAGGGGTGAACGAGATGTCCTGAAGGTTCATTCCAATCCTGATTCTGTGCCCAAGGTTTTTTTTTTTGAGGAAGATTAGCCCTGAGCTAACATCCACCACCAACCCTCCTATTTTTGCTGCAGAAGATTGGCCCTGAGCTAACATCTGTGCCCATCTTCCTCTATTTTAATGTGGAATGCCTGCCACAGCATGGCTTGCTAAGCAGTGTGTAGGTCTGCTCCCGAGATCCGAACCAGCAAACCCTGGGCCGCCGAAGCAGAGTGCGTGAACTTAACTGCTACGCCACCGGGTGGCCCTGCGCCCAAGGTTCTGTGTGTCCTCTCCCACCATCCCCTGTCCCATCAGTGACTCCCTTCCTCCACTCCACCTCTCCAGAGAGGAGAAGCCAGGAGTCCTGACCTGCTTCTCTCCCTTCATGTGATTTCTCTTCTAAGATCATCTTTAAGGTGATGATTTCAATCTCTTTCTCTGAACCTCTGAGACCTCGGGTCTAGCTCAGGGGGAGGTGCGGGCACAGTAAGCTGGGGAATTATTCAGAGACTCAACCTCCATCTTACCCCGAGGGACCCAGCAGGGCCTTGGAGACTAACTTGAGTGTGTCCTGGATGGAAGATGCTGGGTCACGGAGCCACCTGGGCAGCTAGAAGGATCTTTACTAGGTGGCCGATCAGTCCCAAGGCAGCCTTTGGGAGGAGCCTAGGGGCCTTCCGCCTAAAGCTGTGCTTGGCAGCCTCCGGATTGCAGCTGGTGGCTGTAACCCACCCCCTTCCGGCCTCCTCTCCCTGGGCGTCGATCCCCACCCTGGAGGGCATCTCACCACACCTTTTCCCCAAGGCAGATGCTCCCCTCACACCTCGTGCTTTTGCTGTGCTCACCCCTCCATCCAGGACGTCTTCCCTTTGCCCCGACGTGGATATTGTCCAAAACCCACCCGCCAAGCCGAATGCACCATATTCGGGCAGCAGCCTCAGAACCTCTGGGGCTAGAATCAATCCTGACCCCGTTCTTTGCTCCCACAGCCATCGTTTTTCCCCTGCTAGAACACATACCATCTGTCTTCCACCCAGGGGCGGGGTCAGGCGGAGTGGGCATGCTGCTCAAAGGGGTGGGGGCGGGAGGGACCAGACTGAGTGGACAGGCCTGGCAGCCAGGAAGGAGAACCAGCTTCTTGTCGAGCAGAGCCAAGGGCACAGCTGGGAAAAAGACTCTTGGATTCAACTCTGTTGTGACTGGGGGCCTGGGGATTGAACCTGAAGGGGCTGGCTAGTGTGGGGTCCCGCTGAGGTTGCCTGAAGTGGAGGAGCTTGTTATGCGGCCCAAAAAGTCAGGATCCTGAGACACATGAAGGAAGCAGGACTGGAACAGAACTGGTGTGGGAACAGGTTCAGAATAAGCCAGAGGTGTCTAGGAAACTGGCTAAGAGCTCTATTGGGGTCTGCAGCCCACCTTTAGAGCCCTGTGTGGATGGCTGCCTTCAATGGTGAGGGCTTAAGTGGACCCCAAGGGGCACATTCCAGATACCAAGGACAACAGACTTAAGAAGCGAGGTTAGAAACCGGAAACTCAAAACCTAGATGACCCAAAGGGCCTTTCAGAAGGTGGTCTTCTTTTCTTGGTAGGATCTGGGTTCCCGGAGCTTGTCTGGGCACTTAAAGCAACCGTGAAAGGTTGGCATTTACCCCCGTCTGTTGTGCAGCTGGGTATCTGTCCGCTTGTGTCCCTCCTCTGTTACGTGGGAGTCTTTCCAGGAAAGAACATGTTTTATATGCCTTTGGGCTCTCCCCTCTGTGCTTTGCACAGAACCGCTTCTCACTGGGCTTTTGTGGCATTTGAATTCTGCCTCTGCTTCTGAATCCACGGTCCAGACTTGACCTTAAGGCCACGCTTGGCCTCTGAAGCCCCTCCCCCCACAGCTGCCATCACCAGATCTACCTGCGGTGGGTTTCTTCCCAGCTCCCAGGACCTGTCCTGCCTGACCTGACGCTGGAAGGGTTTAGGGCCTCCAACCTGGCATTTGGATGCTTGACCCCAAGCCTCCTTGGCTGTGCGGAAGTGGCATCACCTCATTCGTTGTCCACGAGGCCGGGTCCAATCCCAGAACCCATCTGACATCACCTTTCTGTTGATGGAATTTCAGTTTATTTCCTGTGTATTCATCCAACAAACATTTATTCCATATTGTCATTGGTCAGTTCTCCATCTTCATCTTACCTGAGCTGTCAGTATCTAAGGCAGATGATTACTTCTTGCTCCTTGAGACACTTTTTTCCTTCACCTTCTGGGGTACCACCTGGCCTGGCCTGGCTCCATTGTTGGTTCCCCCATCTCCCCAGCTTCTTAATGTCACAGCCCTCCAGGATCAAGCCTTGTACCTCTTCTCTTTGCCTACCCTCACTTCCCAAGGGATCTTCTCCAAGTTCATGGTTTATGTCCTGTCTATCTGCTGATGACTCTCAAGTCTCAAGTGTATTTCTTCAGCCCGGATATCTTTCCTGAATTCCAGACCTGTGTACCTACCTACCTGTTTCCTCAACATTTCCACCTGGAGGTCTATTAGGCACCTCAGACTTTAGACAAACTCCTGATTACCACCTCCAACCTTCTCCCGGCACGTCTACTCAAACTTGATAAATGGTGACTCTGCCAGGGCTCAGACCAAAGGCCTTGGGGTCATCCCTCTACCCCTGCTCAAACTCAGTCAGAGCCACCCTCAGCTCTTGCTTAGATTACTGCAGTGGCCGCAGGCTGGCCTCCCTGCTTCTGCCTTTGCCCCAGCCACAAGCCTGGTTCTTCCCTACCCCATCTCCTGAACATTCCAACCACAGAGTGATGGCCTTGACCCCTCAGTACCTCTCCCTCTCCCCTGTGTCATCTTGTTCCCATTAGCTTGGCTCCCTGTTCACACTCGTTCAGACTTCTGGATGGTGACATCATCTGAGAAGCGACAGAGACGACTCTTCTGTTCCTGCCTGCTCCATCTTTTCCATCTGCCCTGTATCACTGCAGTCCCAGTATCTTTGTGCCCACACTTAGCAGCCCTGAGCAAAGAAAGACCAGGCCTAAATCCCAGCCCTTGACCAGTACCTTGAACCCGAGAGCACAGGGGTGGGGGCCTTGAGAAGCTGGAACATTTCTTTTGCGCTATGCTAGGCCCTTACAGTCCGCATCTCCGTTAACCTTCACAGTAATCCTGTGAGGCAGGAATCATTTCCCCTCCTACAGGTGAGGGCGGGGAGACGAGAGAACTCACTTGGCCGCAGCTACACAGCTAGTGAGGATTTGACCCTACGTCTTCCGAGCCCAGTTCTCTTGCTTCTTCTACTTCCATCCATGATCCTTAGAGATCAAGGCATCTTCCTCCCTACCCTCCCAACCCCCATATCTCATTTACAGAAGACGGCAGTGAAATCCAGAAGTGGGGAGTGTCTTCTCCAAGGTCACAGAGTGACGCAGTGACTGAGCCCCGAGGAGTCCCCAGGTTACAGGCTCTGCTGTCCCCCAGCGGACCCAGAGGCAGGAGGGGCACACACCCCAAGGCCAGACCTTCCTCTCATGTGGCTCAGCTCCTGACTCCCAGCCTGAGGTCCAGAGCCCTAAATAGAACAAGCAGTGCTGTCTCCCTTGTTGGGGAGGGAAGGCAGCCGTGGCAGTTGTGGCGGGCGGAGAGAAATTTCCCCTTTCTGTAGATTGGATCAGTCACTCTCAGAATTGATGGCAACGGCTTCATCACGAAGATCTAATGCTTTAATTATGTTGTGACATGACCTGACACGGGGGTGGCATTTGATGGATTCTCCGGTGTCATCAGCATGGCCCTGACATAGGAAAGTGGCAGGAGGCTGGGGGTGGGGGAGAGAAAAAGCTCCCGGTGGGAGATGTGTCCTCTCAGGCCCCCTCCATCTTTCCCAGCTCCTCGTCTTCCAGGGCAGTTCTAGCTGCAGCACTGGGGCCTCCGGAGGCGGGGGTGCGGGGAGCAGCTTCTGGGCAGGAGAGGGTTGATGTGCCCTTCTGGGATGGATGGGATCCTGGGAGGCAGCCCAGTGCGAGTGCCTGTATGCGTGAGCATGTGTAAGCACGTGCCTAGATACACAGGGACGTGCCTGAGCAGGTGAGAGGATCCAGATCCACATTATAAAAGCAACAGCTGCATTGCTGTCTGGCCTGGAAAGAATGTCTAGGCAGTGAAAGGGTCGGGGTGGGGCACCGGGTTGGTCTGCAGGTCCTGGGGCTGTCCTAGGGCAGGGGGAGCAGATGCTTTCATGCAGCCTTGGAGGGCCGAGCTGGACCCACAGAGGGAATCCCCAGGGAGGCCGGCTTAGCTCAGCATGCTTCCGGCCACGGAACGGGAAGCCCAGGGAGGCAGTGAGCAACTGTCCTGGGCAAGGCTGCCGGGGCTGATATGGAGGGGGGCCTTTCCTTGGTGGACACTTCATGACTGGTGACCTCTGGGGCCAGGATTCCCTGTATCTGTGGGAGAGCTGATGAGTGTGTTTATCTCCCTCTCATTTCCCAGCCCAGCTGCCTGCTCCGGGCTTTGCATGCCCTCAGTGTGGCAAGAATGAGCAAGCTGCTCTTTGCCAGGATGCTGACCGGTGTGGCCCCTCCTTTGTCTTCTCTCCCCATCCTGTTTCTGCGGCAAGCCTTTCCTCCCTAAGCCGAGCAGGCAGTCCCATTCCTCGAGAGTGGAGGCTTGAAGGGGAAGGGGGGCAGAGATGCGTGTTGTGGGGGGTCCCCGCTGGGTCAGGCGCTGTGCTGGTCCCTTCTCATGTGGTGCCTCACAGGATCCTCACTGTCACCTGTAACTGGGAGCAAGTAGTTATCCCCATCTTGCAGTGAAGCCCAGAGACATGAAGTTGTCTGCCCAAGGCCACCCATTGAAGATGGAGTGGATTCAATTTAGCAAATATTTCAGTGACTCCCGCATGCCAGGCCTTGTGGAAGAAGCTACAGACTCAAACCACAGTCCATGTGCTCAGGATGCACAGTGCATGCCCACAGCTCTCTCTCCTTCTGTGTCACTGCTTTTCCACTGCTCCGCTCTGCTTCCACCAGCGGGTCCGGGGTCAGCAGCCTGGAGTCGGGGAAGAATATCAGAGCAGGTGTCAGGACACTGGGGCCTGGTCTGGCTGCCTCCATCACCAGCCTGGCCCTTGGGGAAAGCAGAGTCTTAGAAATGCGAGTCTGGAGGGACCTTTCAAGCTGTGTCAATGCTATCTTCCTCATTCCACCCCACCCCATCCACCCCCATAGTGAAGGAGAAACTGAGGCCCAGAGAGACGAAGAGATGGGCCCATGGTCACTCAGCACATTAGTACAGGAACCAGGAGTATGACCCTGGGTCAAGGCTTGACCATGTCTATATCCAGGGGTGGTACCTCCAGGCACCATCATGAAGGGCTCTCGGGAGAGCCTTGAGCTTCTTTTGGAAGGAGGAGTTAGAGAAAGCCTGGCCAGAGAGGACATTCCTGAAGCCTGGGAGGATTGTCATAGCCCAGAGAAAGCTCTGTAAGCCCGTGCCCAGCCCGAAACCCACCCAATCGCAGCCTCTGCGAAGGATGTAGCAGGCCTGACTGGCATGGTCAGAGGTTGGATCTGCCTGGGCTGTGTCTCAGGGATGGCAAGGTGGGGAGAAGGCAGGAGCTCTGGCTCGGCTGTTCTCTAACATCCCGGCATGACTAGATGCTCTGAAATGATACCTGAGGAAGAACAGGAGGACCTCAGAGAGAGAGGGTATAGCAGCGACGTATGTTGGGGCCTGCAGAGAAGCAGGTGCTCCTGCGTGTGGCCTGGACATGCTGGGCAAGGGTGCTGCCTGGACTTCTCAGTAGCCCCACGAGTGTGGAACTGAGGGTCTGCCCAGGTGAGGGTTTGTGAACAAGAGCTGGGGCAGAGAGGAGGCACGTCTTCTCCCAGAGCGGTTTGTGACTGGATGTAACCTGGTATTCCAGCATGACTGTGGCCCCACCCTGTGCCTGGGTGTGCCCTGCTGGGTGTCCACTACCTGGGGCTTAGTTATGGCTGGGTATTATTGAGTGTAACACCCTGTGTGAAGGTATTACCAGGTGTAGCTATATCTGGCCAGGCTGGTGTGGACACCTGAGGGTCCCATGGGTGTAGCTGTGTGTGCCAGCCTGAGTGCATCTGGAGGTGGCTGTGTTTTGAGAGAACATAGCTCCAGGCACAGCCATGGCCCCCAGTGTAACTCTGGGCCCCCCTGTAGCCATATTTGCATGGACTTGTGTGGCCCTGTTTGAGTCTGTCTCTGGGGGCGTGTTGGCCCTATGGCAGGGGCTCTGGGCTGCTGGGGCTCCACAGCAGGTGGCCCCCCATCACAAGAGGACATGGTGTATTTTCCTAAACCATCACCACCAGCTGGTTTCCAGGATGTGGGCAGGGTAGGCTGGGACCGGGCACCGAGACCCCTTGGGCAGGCCCAGCTGCCTCTGCGTCTAGGTCCCTGGGCAGTCCCAGGGCTTCTCTCAGAGTTTGTGCCCAGGGTGAAGGGAAAGGACGTCATTAAAATCCTCCCTACTGAGTCTCATGGGAGGGGTCCATGGAGATATCTCTTCCAACAGCCTCATTTGACAAATGGAGAAACTGAGGCTCAGACAGGAAGTCACCTGCCCCAGATCCAATGCCAGGATGCTGTCCCAACCCTGAGGGAAAGCTGATGATACCAAATGTGCAAAGCTGTACATTACAGTTCCCAGCACAGGCCTTCAAGTGACCATTTGACAGAGAAGTATTAACAGTCCTTGTTAGAGCTGCCGTGGCCTGGATTCCGGCCCTGGCTCCATCGCTCACCTAATGTGTGACCTTGAGTCATTCATGCCCTTCTCTGGGCTTCTTTTTCTCATCTGTAAACAGAGAGAATTGATGCATTTTCTCTTCAAGGCAGCTGTTCCAGCATGGACCTTCTCGCTCCCAGAGGCTGGAGGTCAGTGCGATCTGGGGGGCTGTGTGCACCTGCTGGGTGTTCTGTTACCCAGGGCTTAATTATGGCTGGGGGTTAAGCATAGCCCAGAGGGGAGAAGCAGTAAACTTGGGGTCACACAGTGAACTGGCAGCAGAGCCAGGATGGGAAAGAAATGAGGCCCCCTGGCCCCTTACCAGTGTCCCTCGCCCCATGCCAGCGGCTGACCCCACCCTCTCTCTGGGCCTGTAGGTGTCAGTGCCTCATTGATACAACCCCGTGGTCCTCCCTGAAGCTGTCTTGCCATTTCCTGAAGTCACATGCCTCCCATGACCATGCCTGGCAGGTACTGTGCCTGATACTGTCCTTCTATTCCCTTATTTTGTCCTAGTAGGAGCCCCATTTTACAGATGAAGAAACTGAGGCTTGATGGAGTTAAGAAATAATTATGGATACTATTTTCGAGCCTTCCTTGACTGAATGCAAGACCACGTGCTGGACGCTCACTGAGGTGAGCAGAGGGTGACTAGTCTAGCCTCCAAAATATCCCCCGAATAATGCCAAGACCCGCACGGGATCTGCCAGCCTGATTTAGATGGCAATTTGCATACAATTTACCCAGAAAGCTGCACTGTGAAAAATATAATTACTTTTTTAATATTCTCACTCTGATGTGAATGCTTACCTCCTGGTAATGAATTACTTGCTTAATGAAGATAAACCTGAATTGGAGATGCGCTTCGGAGAGCTGCTGGGGCGGCCGACTTGATGCCATCATTTGCAGCTGTTAATCTCTGAAATTGATGCCCTTGTTGGTAGGATCATAAATCGATGGGAAGATCTATGAGCTCCAGCGCCTCCAGTAACTTACTCTGTGGAGTCCCTTAGCGTCTCCGTGTCTCAGTTTCCTCATCCGTAGCAAGAGTGTGGGGGTAAGATAGAATCGTAGAAGTGTAGGCATGGATCTTTATTCAAGAAAGGTTGAGCATCTACAGTGTGTTGGGTGAAAGCCAGAGGGAGGAAGTGATTTTTTCAGACACATGTGGACTGGGGGATCTTCTGAACTAGAACTAGTAGCCATGTCTTTGCTCCCAAGTGCTGCACGTGGATTACTTCCCTGACCTGGCCTCTAAGCTACCTCCCAGCTGCTGGTGATGGAAGGAGAGACAGGACTCAGACCTCATAGAAAAAACCTGTGGGCGGGTGTGGCCACTGGAAACTGCCTGTTCTTGTACATGCTGCTGACCACTTCTGGGACCAATCAGAGTAGAGGCCAAGACTCTTCAGCTCCTTTTTTCCAGCATTTTCTCAACATATACACCCAGGTCAGGGCTGGGGGTCCCGGGGCAACAAGTCAACAATTTAGTGAATATATATTTACCACCTTGGATAACAAGTTGTCCTTGGCTTTAGGGACACAGCTGTGACTAAGACCAACAAGGTCACTGCCACATGGACCTGAAATTCTAGAAAGGTGTGGTGACCACGTAGAAATAAAAAATGAGTTAACTAATGATAAAGGATAATGTCTAAATAGTGATAATGCTATGAAAATTTTAGATGGATACTACGATATAGAGCGATGGAGGAGATTATTTTGACTTGTTGATCAAAAAGACCTCCCTAAGTGGGCGACACTTGGGCTGAAAATCTAAATGACAGTAAAGAGTCATCCCTGGAAATACAGGAACGTGGCTCCAGGTGAGATCTGAAAGGCAGGCAGGAGTCAAATCACAAAGGGCCTTATAGGTTAAGGAAGGGAATTTCGATTTTCTTTTTAGTGCAAGGGGAAACCTTTAGGGGTTTTCATAAGGGGAGTTATATGATTTATTGACATTTTAAAAGAGCATCCTATAAGAAAAGATGGAAAATCTGGATAGCTCTATATCAATTAAAGAAATTGAATTTATAATAAAAATATTTCCCACCCAGATGGTTTCACTGGTAAATTCTATCAAATATTTAAGGAATAAATAAAACCAATCTTACACAAAGTCTTTCAAAAAATAGAAGAGAAGCGAATGTACCCCAACTCGTTTTATGAGCCCTGCATAATCCTTCTGCTGGTTATTTATTTCTGCACAATTATCCTAAAAGGTAGTGGCTTAAAACAATAATTTATTATTATTCTATCTCATGATTCTAGGGTGAGGAATTTGGACAGGCCACACTGGGGATGGCTTATTTGTGCTCTACAATATCTGAGGCCTCAACTGGGGTGACTCAATGTCTGGGGACTGTAACAATGGGAAGCTGGCTAGGGGTGTTCCCACATGCCCTCTGGGTTAGCTGAGGTCCCTCCAGCATGGTGGCCTCAGGGCAGTTGGGCTTCCTACATGGAAGCTTGGGGCTCTAAGTGTTGAGTATTCTAAGAGGCCTGGGAAGAAGCTGCAAAGCTTCTTATGACCTAGCTTTGGAAGGGCATGTCTATTGGACAAGCAAGTCATTAAGGCAGCCAAGATTCAAACAGAAGAGAATTGGACTCCACCTCTCAATGGAAAGTAGCAAAGAATTTGCAGCAATCTTTAGTCTAACACACCTCTGATGCCAAAACCTGACAAAGACATTTCTAAGAGGAGAAAATTATAGCTCTATATCACTCATGAACAAAGATGCAAAAATCCTTAACAAAATATTATCAAAGCAAGTCTAGCAATATATAAAGAGAGAATACATTATTACTAAGTGGGGTTTATTCTAGAAATGCAAAGTTTAACATTTAAAAAACCAGTCAATTTAATTTACCACGTTAACAGAATAAAGGAGAGAAACCGTAAGATCATCTCAATAGATGCAGAAAAAGAGTGTTTGACAAAATTCAACACCCATTCATGATTGTTTAGAAAACAAACAAAAAATCTCTCAAGAAACTATAAAAAGAAGAGAACTTTCTCAGCCTGACAAAGGACATCTAGAAAAAAACTACACTTAATACCATACTTAGTGAAAGACTGAATGCTTTTCTCCTCTTTGGGAGTAGGGTAAAGATGCTTGCTCTCATTACTTCTATTCAACATTGTACTGGAAATTCTAGCTGGTGTAATAAGGCAAGAAAAGGAAATAAAAGGTATAAAGACTGGAAAGGAAAAAGTAAAACTGTTCTTATTTCTATATCCTAAGGGATTCTCACAACTAAGAGAATTTAACATATTTTCAGGATACAATGTCAATATACAAAAATCAATTGTATTTCTATATATTAACAGGAAGCAATTGGAACAGGGACATTTAAAAAACTTATTTACAATGGCTTAAAAAGTATAAAATACTTAGAAATAGATTTAGAAAAAGACATGTAAGACCTCTACACAGAACACTATAAGCCAGTGTTGAAATAAAGAAAACCTAAATAAATGGATTGATAGACTATATTCATCAATTGGACAACTCAATATTGTTAAGATGGCTGTTATGTCTAAATTGATCTGCAGGTTTAAAGCAATCTCAATCAAAACCTCAGCAAGTTTTTTTTTTGTTGTTAAAATGACAAGCTCATTGTAAAGTTTATGGGGACATGCAAAGGAATTTAGAGTAGCCAAGACAATTTTGAGAAAGAACCAAGTTGAAGGACTCCCCCTGGCTGATCTAATGATGTACTTTAAAAGTAGTCTTTTAAAGGAGTGAAAGTAGGTGCCGAGAGACCAGTTAGGATGTTTTTGGTGAGAACCAGATGAGAGGTGATTAACATTTGACTCTGGTGAGAGTGATGGAGATGGAGAGAAATGGAGGGCTTGGGCTGTATTTTGGAGATAGAGGCAGCGAGATTTGCTGCTGATTGTAGGGGAGGGGTGACAAAGAGAAGAATCAATGGTGACTTTGGCTTGAGCAACTGGGTAACAACGGTATGACTTACCAATATGGGAAAATTGGTGAAGGAATGGATTCGGAGGAGAAGAATGGAGTCTCTGTTGTATATGTATTAAGTTTGAAAGACCCTTGAGGTCCATACGGGGAGGTGTCAAGTAGGCTGTTGAATGTACAGGTTTAGAATTCTGGGGAGAGATCAGAACTGGAGATGTACATTTTGGAGTCAGTGTATAGATGATATATAAAGCCACGGGACTGGATGAGGTCACTAGTGAGGGACAGTAGACAGAAGAGAGAAGAGGACCAAAGGGGTTCCCTGGAGTACTCCCACTTTCAGAGGGAAGAGAAGCAATAGGGTCTAACACAGGATCCTGGAAAGAGAGGTGGGAAGACAAACAGGAAAATGAGGTATAGGGAAAGCCACCGGTGTCAGGGAGGGGGGACGGTGGGACATGGGAGGGGAGTAACTCACACTGCCCAGCATCTTCCGTGTACCAGGCACTGTCTTAGCAACTTTACATGCACTCCCTCAGGACAACACCGTGAAGTAGGTATTATGGCCCTATTTCGTGGATGATAAAACTGAGACTCAGACTGATGAAGTGACTTCCCCCAAGCATACATCCAGGAAGCAGAGAGCCTGGATCTGCAGCCAGACCATCTTTGCAGCTCTTTCCAGCACCTCATGCTGCCACCTTCTGTCAGCGCCTCCAGCAGGGGTGCAGGAGGGGGGAAGACACTTACTGGTTTCTCATCTGTAAAATGTTCACCTTTCAGGGTTATGAGCATAAAATAAGATAATCCATGTTAAGCACCTTCTTAACTGAGAAGGCCCTCGATAAACAATGACGATTGTGGCTCTATGTACAGAGGACAACGGATGTCTGTGGGTGAGAGTGTGAGGGGCGGGCAGGCTTCCTGGAGGAGGTGCAGTGTGACCTGAGGACTCAGTGGTTCCAAACACGATCTGTGATGAAGTTTCCAGTGGCTCGTGGGCGAAATGAGAAAAAAAAGGACAATGCAAGGGATTTTACGTAAAGCTAAATGTGCTCAACGTAAAGGATTACCCTCTATCCTGAGATTATGTCCTTCCTACTTTGTTGGTATTAAAGTGTTCTTTTTATGAAATGATGGTGCATCGAGGATGATAGTTATATTTTAAATATTCTTACTAACAAAATGAAAACTTGGCAACCTTCTGTCATTCCCCAAACTTTCTTTTGAAGTTTTTAACTGGTCCATGAAATTCAAAAATAGAAGAACCACTGACAGCTGGAGTAGGGAGAGCATTCCAGGCCGTGCCGGGCTTTGGTTGGGCTGGGTGTCCAGCGTGTCTTCGGGTGCTCTGTGTGCTGCTGCTGCAAGTGTGACACTGTTGTGTGTGCACGTGTTGTGTGTATGTGGGTGTGTGAGCCAGGTGAGAGGTGTCTATACTGTGTGGCTAGGCTTGTGTCTGCATGTCCTTAGGTTGCGTCTGCTGAGCCTGGGTTGTGTCTCTGTGTAAATATCTGTGTAGGGAGTCCCTCTCGAGTGTGTGTTGACGCTATTGAGTGTGTGGGAGCCCAGAGCTCAGCCCCTCACCTCCCCTGCTCTTCTGATGCCCAGCCCACAATTCCTGTTTGTTTTCATATGTTGTCTGTCAGTCCCAGGCCTGTCTGTCCCTGACTCTGCCCAAGGATCACGGCTCTTGCACATGCCACTTAGGGGTGGAGATGAGGGGAGGGAAAGGCCTCGAGCCCCCCCTCCTCCCCTCTCACCCTCCCAGGCCCTTGTCAGCCTTGAGGCCCTCAGGCTCAGGGTCCTGTTCTGACCTGAGGTGGCAGAGGCCTTGTGGGTCAGGGTGGCCCTTCCAGACCCCTATTCCCAGCTTGGCTTGGTCCTGTAGAGCTCAGGATGCCTCTCTGCCCCCTCCTCCATCCCCACCCCGGGTGTCTCTTTCAGAGGCTGATCTCAGGCTCCAGACTTCTCACCACCCCTGTGAGCAGACTGAGGTGAGCCTGGCTCACCCCTCCTGCCAGCCTCTTGGTCCAGGCCCAGGAGCCTGCACGGGGAGGGGAGAGGGTCAGCACAGAGAAAAAATGGGGTCAGGTGGGAGGATTTACCTGGGTGTGAAGAGGATGACCCTGTGAGTGCGTGTTTGTGTGTCTAAGTTGGAGGATGAGAGGTGTATCCCTGAGTAAGTGGTACGCAGATGTCAGAGAGCCGCTGAAAGGGCTGATGTATGAGGTGTGTGCAGGACAGCCCGGGTGTGACAGTGTGGGGGGAGGGGTGTGGCTACAAGCTCACATTTATCAAGCACTCACTGTTGGCTGGGCAGGATGCTAAATGCTTTACTCAGATTATCTCATTTAATAAGTGTGACAGCGTGTGAGAGGGTGAGAGAGACCAGGCGGAGAAGGGTGGGGGTGTGGGGTGCAGGAGGCTGCTGTCCGGAAGCCCCTGGTGTGTATTCCCTTGCCCCCACCCTAATAGGGCCACCTCCAGGCGGCTTTGAACCAGGCCTTGGGTTGGAAGCAACCTCTTAGCCCCTCCCCACATGGAGACTGGCAGGAGGAGGGAGCAGGCTGGTCCCTGGGTTCCCAGCTCACCTCCCTGCCCTGCGCTCAGCCCCCAGGGATGGGCTGTCTTCCTCCTGGGACAGAGGGCTGCCTTATCCCTCCCATTTCTCCTGGCTGTGCTTAGCACAGGGCTCAGCACTCAGTAGGTGCCTAACCAGTCCCTATTCCTCAGCAGCGGGCGAGGCAGACCCTAGGAGACGTCTGTACATTGGACCAGTCTGGTCCTTACTCCGCTAATCTCATGTGGAGGAAATGAGAGCTCCCATGGGTCAGAGGCCAGGCCCCAGAAACGAAGGAAGCAATGGCAAGGGGACCGAGCTAAGGCCGAGAGGGCTGACGGGTCATCAGACGTGAGGGAGTGGGGCTCCTGTGCCCCGTCCAAGGTCTCAGAGGCCCACCTCTGATACCCATCGCTTTACCTCACCCCAGTTTGTTGCTGGGTTTCAGGTAAGCAAAGGTACTTGGAAATGAGGACTGGGGTCTCTGGTCTCCCAGGTGGTAACTTTGCAGGGGACTGATGGCAAGGATGGCATGGACTTCTAGAGGAAGAGTGACAAGGAAGGAGGGAAGGAAGCAAGGATGGGAGAGAGACCATGGCATGAATGGAGTCCCTCCTATTCCCTGCATCAGCTACCCCACGGGGACAGAACGGTTCCTCAGACGTGTTACAGAAGCATCAGAGGACCCTGAGCAGCGACAGTGGGGAGGGCTTCCAGGAGGAAGCGAGCCTGGAGCATGCAAGGACGGCCACAGCGACGGGGACTCGGGGAAAGCGCTCCAGGGAGCAGCAGGTGTGTTTGGAGGTCAAAAGCACATCCAAAGGAGCACATGACCTCCCACCCCTCCCCGTGACTGTAACGGCAACGGTCGCTATGGTTATTGAGCATTCTCAGAAAAATACCAGTATTATATTAGCTATCATTTACTGAGTATTTTGAGAGAAATACATTATTCCCACAGGAGGAAATTGAGGTTCAGAAAGACGAAGGCACTTACCCAAAGCCACGTATAGAAACAGCGCTGGCATTCGAACCCAGGTTTTTGGCTTCAAGTCTCACATGCTGACCCATTTATGTTACTTTGCCTCCTGAGTCTCAAGCCCACCCTCTGCCAGGTTTCTGAAGTTGTGGCACCACCATATGCCAGGCATCCATGCTCAAAACCTCAGTCACGGTCTGCAGCCCCCTCCACCACCCACCACTTCCAGGCAGCCACTGGATTCTAAGCATACTTCTTTCTCCCTTACGGCTGGAATCAGATGGACCTGGGTTCCACGCCCAGCTTCATCACTTGTCAGCTGTGTGATCTTGGGCAAGTCACTTAACCTCTCTGTGCCCCAGTTTTCTTTATTGTACTGAGGAAATGACAACAGCACTTAGAAGACTGTGGTGAGAATTCAACCAGTGAATGCATGTAAAGAACTGAGCACAATGTCTGGCAGAATAGACACTCAGGAAACAAGAGGTGTTTTTATTTCCGCTAAACTACATGCTTCTGCCGATCGGAGCTGTGCTTATAACGGCTCTGCCCGAGAACCTCTCACTCCTGCCTCACACCTCGCAGACTGGCAAGGGGAGCAGCCAGAAATCCTTGCATGCGTCCTGCTGCCTGCACTGCTCATCTGGGGCTGCCATAACAGACCACAGGCATGGGGCCTTCAACAATGGAAACATTTCCTCACATTTCTGGAGGCTGGAAGGCCAAGATCAACAATAAGCGGTGGCAGATTCGGTTTCTCCTGAGGCCTCTCTCCTTGGTGCGCAGACGACTGCCTTCTTGCTGCGTCCTCACATGGTCGTTCCTCTGTGCACATGCATCCCTGGGGTCTCTGTGTGTCCAAATTCCCTCTTCTTAGAAAGATCCCATCGGGCTGGATTAGAGCACGCCCTCGTGGCCTCATATAACCTAATTTCCTTTTTAAAGGTCCTGTCTCCAAATACAGCCGCATGCTGAGGTGCTGGGGTTTAGGGCTTTGACATAGACATTTTGGGGAGACACACTTCAGCCCATAAGACTGCCTTCCTTCTCTGGGTCTTTGCTCATGTTGCCTTTCTCTCTGCCTGGAACACTGTCCACATTCTCTCGTCCCTGGCCCTGAAGACCTCTTACTTCTCATCTAAAACTCGGCCAGAGCATCACCGCCTCCAAGAAGCCTTCCTGGCTAGACTGCTGCCTCCCTGGGCCCCCACAGTGCACTGTGCCCAGCTATGCCATGGCATGCACCACACTCTAGGAATTGTCTTGTTAATGCCTTTCTCCCCTGCTGGGGTAGGTGCCTGTTGTTTTGTTTTGATCTGTACAGCATACTTTGCCCCTCTGATAATAGCATCTTTCTCATTTTGAAGAAATGACACCCTCACTCCCTGTGGTTCTGATGGGGCATCAAATTACAGTCCGTCTTCTTGCCACAGGGAGCATGTGACTCAAGCAGAGCCCATCAGAGTCCTCCCTTGAGATTTTTATCTATGAAGGTTAGGGGAGAAAATGCTTCTCTTTCCTCTGGGAGCCAGAATGATGTAAGCCCCTTATGTATTTTTCTTGAAGAAAGAATATTATATCTATAGGGGCTGTCCTGGTGGCGTAATGGTTAAGTTCGCATGCTTTGCATCAGTGGCCTGGTGTTCACAGGTTTGGATCCTGGGCAGGGACCTATGCACTGTTCATCAAGCCATGCTGTGGCAGCATCCCACATACGAAATAGAGGAAGATTGGCACAGACGTTAGGTCAGGGCCAAGCTTCCTCACCAAGAAAAGAAAGAAAACCACTATATAGATAGATGGATAGATAGATAGATGGATAGATAGATAGATAGATAGATACACGCACATATCCTGTTCCATGCTTTGCTTATTTTTGCTTAATAATATACCCTGGGGTAATTTCCATTACGTACTCTGTGATCTTTCTCTCTCTCTTTTTTTACAGATGCATAATATTCCATTGTGTGGATGAGCTACACAGTTCCTAATAATGAACACCAGGGTTATTTCTTATCTGTTTGTCATTATAAACAAAGTTGTAATGAGCAGGCTTTACATGCATCATGTAACACGAGTACTAGAGTATCTGTAGGCCTAATGATAAAAAGGTAAACCAACTGAAAAAAACGGGCAAAGTATTTGAATAAATATTTCTCTAAAGAAGATATACAAACGGCTGATATGCATACGAGAAGATGCCCACCATCAGCAGCCATTAGAAAACTGCAAATCAAAGCTACAGGGAAATACCATTTCACATGCACTAGGACAGCGAAAGGCAGAAAGACAGACAAAAACAAACATTGGTGTCTTAGTGTCTTAGGCTGCTATTACAAAACGCCACAGACTAGTAGGTTTAAACAAGTCACCGTTCTGGAGGCTGGGAAGTCCAAGAGGAAGGTTCTGGTCAGTTTGGTTTCTGGCGAGGGCTCTCTTCCTGCCTTCTATGCAGCTGCCATCTTGCTGTGTGCTCATATGGCCTCTTCTTTGTGCATGTGCAGGGAGAGAGGGAGGGAGAGAGCGAGTGAGAGAGAGCTCCGGTGTCTCTTCTTCTTCTAAGGGCGACAGCCCTATCAGATTAGGGCCCCACCCTTATGACCTCATTTAACCTTTTACCTCCTCACAAACCCTGTCCAAATATAGTCACGCTGGGGCTTAAGGCTTCAACAAATGAAGTTGAGGGGGCAACAAACATTCAGTCCACAACAGTTGGTGAGAAAGTGGAGAAACTGGAGCAGTGCTGGCGGGAATGCAGAATGGAGCAGCCAGCGTGGAAAACAGTTTGACAGTTCTTCAAAATGTTAAACATAGTTATCGTTTGACCCAGAAATTCTACTCCTATGTAAACGCCCAAGAGAAATGAGAACATATGTCCACACGGAGACTTCTATATGAATGTGCACGGCAGCATTATTTGTAATAGCCAAAAATTAGAAATGATCCAAATGTCTGTCAAATGATGAATGGATAAACATGTGGTCTAGCCATACCATGGAATATTATTCAGCAATAAAAAACAGTGCAGTACTGAAATATACTATAACATTGATGAACCTTGAAAGCATTATGCTGCGTGGAAGAAGTCAGTCATAAAGGATCACATATTCTTTGATTCCATTTATATGAAATGTCCAGAATAGGCAAATCTTTATATAGAGAGATTGGATTAGTGGTTGTCTATAGCTGAGAGAATTGGTGGGAATTGGGAGTGACTGCTAATAGATACAGAGTTCCTTTTTGGGGAGATGAAATTCTTTTAAAATAGATTATGGCAATGCTTGCACAACTCTAGGAATAAACTAAAAGTCATTGAATTTTACACTTTAAATGGACGAATTGCGTCGTTTGGGAATTATATCTCAAAAGATCTGTTAAAGCAAAAATGGAGCCCCAGAACTGAGACTGTTGGGCAAAAGAGTAAATGCATTTAAAACGGATAAATATTGAGCCAGCCCTGATGGCATGGTGGTTACAATTCAGCGCTCTCACTGCTTCGGTGGCCCAGGTTTGCTTCCCAGTTGCGGAACCACACCATCCGTCTGTCAGTTGCGGTGCTGTGGTGGCGGCTCACATAGATGATCTAGAAGGATTTACAACTAGAATACACAACTATGCACTAGGGCTTTGGGGAGGAAAAAAAGAGGAAGACTGGTAACAGATGCTAGCTCAGAGTGAATCTTTCTCTGCAAAAAAAAAGGAATTAAGTTTAAAAAATTGATAAATATTGATAAATTTGTCTCTATGCAGTGATTATATTTTTCACTCCCACCAATAATACATAAAAGTGCAAGGCAGGTACTGTTGTCTCCATTTTAAATGAGGAAACTAGGGCATGAACAATTCACAGTCACAAAATTAATAATATCTAAGCTATAACTGAAATTTTTTCTGTCAAAATCCGAAGGTGGTACTCTGTTGCATCCTATTCGTTTGGTATTTTTCCAACAGCCATTTGATCTTCTAAAAAAAAAAACCCCACAACAACAGCTTTTGATTGCATTTATTTTCTCTATTATTTTTCTGTTTTCTGTTTCATTGATTTGTGTTCTGATATTTGTTATTTATTTTCTTCTGCTGAGTTGGGTTCAATTTACTCTTCTTTTTCTAGTTCTTAAGGCAGAAGCTGATGACACTGATTTGAGACCTTCTTCTCTAATATAGATGTTTAGTTCTATAAGTGGTCCCCTAAGTACTGTTTTAGTGTCATTCCACAAATTCTGATATATTGTATTTTCATTTTCATTCAGTTCAAATACTCTCTAATGTACCTTCTGATTTCTTCTTTGGCTCCATGTGTTATTTAGAAGTATCTAATTTAGTTTCCACATATTTGGGGGATTTCTCAGAAATATTTTTGTTATTTTTTCTAACAATTCCATTGTGGTCAGAGAACTTACTTGGCCTAATTTTAAATTTATTAAAACTTGTTTATTTAAACATGTGTATGGTCAGAATATGATCTATCTTGGTATATTTTTTATTTGCATTTAAAAATGTGTATTCTACTGTTGTTGGGTGAAGTGTTTTATAAATTTCAATTAGGTCAAGTTGGTTGAGAGTGTCGTTCGACTCCACCACATCCTTGCCGATTTTCTGCCTGCTTGTTCTATCGATTGTTGAGAAAGGGATATTGAAATATCTCTGACTATAATTGTGGGTTTTCCCATTTATCCTTACAATTATATCAGTGATTGGTAGAATTTAAATTTATATTTAAATCTTTATATTTAAAGTGGGTCCCTAACAGGCAATGTACAGTTTGAATAGATAGTCTGACAATCTCGGCCTTTTAATTGCAGTTTTTAGACCATTTACATTTCACGTGATTATTGATATGATTGGGTTTAAATCTACTTTCTTGCTGTTTGTTTTCTATTTGTCCTATGTGTTCTTTGTTCCCTTTTCTTTCTTTTTTGGATTGGGTATTTTTGTGATTTCATTTTACCTCCTTTATTGGATTATTTAGCTATAATTCTTTTTTAGTGGTTACCTTTGTGTTCATATATACATTTCTAACTTAACCAAGTCGACCTTCAAGTAATATTATACCACTTCACGTATACAATAAGAGTCTCACAACAGTATGCTTCCATTTCCCCCTTCCAGCCTTTTTTGCTATTGTTGTCAAACATTTTACTTCTACATACATTATAAACCCAGAGTATTTATTTATTTATTTTTGCTTTAACCAAAAATTATCTTTTAAGGATAATTTTTAATAAGAAAAAAGTATTTAATATTTTCCCACATAGTTACCATTTCTAGAGGTCTTCTTTCTTTTGTGTTGATCCAGATTTCCGTCTGATATTACTTTTCCTGCTGTCTCAAGGACTTCCTATAACCTTTCTTATAGTGCCCATCTGCTGGTGATTAATTATTTCAGCTTTTTTTGTTTTCGAAAAAGTCTATTTCACCTTTGTTTTGAAATATATTTTCACCGGGTATGGAATTCTAGATTGATGGGTTTTTTTGGTTTTGTTTTGTTTTTTACATTCTGTACTTTAAAGATGTTGTCCCACTGTTTTCTGACTTGAATTGCTTCCAACAAGAAGTCTGCTGTAATTTTTATCTTTATTCCTTTGTACTTAATATATCTCTTTTCCTCTGGCTGCTTTTCAGATTTTCTCTTTATAAACTTGCCTTGGTGAAGTTTTATTCACGTTTCTTGTGCTTGGTGTTCATTGAAATTTTTGAATCTATGGTTTATAGTTTTTATTAAGTTTAGAAATTTTTTGACTATTATTTCTTCAAATATTTTCCTGCTCCTCTCCTCCTTTGGGGATTCCAATCACACATATATTAGGCTGCCTGGAGTTGTCTTACATCTAATTGATGATCTGCCCATTTAAAAAAATATATTTTTTGCTATATATTTCATTTTGGATACTTTCTATTGCTACGTCTTCAAATTTACTAATCATTTTTTCTGTGTTATAAAATCTGCTTTTAATCCCATCCAGTGTATTTTTCATCTCAGACATTGTAGTTTTTCATCTCTGGAAGTTCAATTTGGGCCTTTTTCCCCCCTAGTCTCTACTTAACATGATCAATCTTTAGCTTCTTGAGCATATGAAATATAGTTATGTCGTTTTAATGTCCTTGTGTACTAATTCTACCTTCTGTGTTAATTTAGGCCTGTTCCTATTGATTAACTTCTCTCCTCATTATGGGTTGTATTTTCCTGCTTTTTTGCATGCATGGTAGTTTTTGGTTAGATGGAAGACATTGTGAATTTCACCTTGTTGTATGCTGGCCATTTTGGTATTTCTATAAATATTCTTGAGCTTTGTTGTAGGATGCAGTCAAGGTACTTGACAAGAGTTTGATTCTGTTGAGGCTTGCTTTTCAAGTTTATTAGGCAGGACCACACCTTTTTTGTCCCCACCACTGAAGCAATCCCCTTAAGGAATCAGCTTGATGCCCCATGATCTGTGAGGTTTCTCACTTGTCGCTAGGAATACAAACCATCCCAGGTCTTGTGCGTACGTTGGAAATTGTTTCCTCTGCTCCTTGGGATGCTCTTTCCTCAAACTTGGGCAGTTTCCTCACATACAAGTGCTGTTCAGTATTCAGCTGAAGGCTTGAGGGGAACTCTGCAGATCTTTGAAGCTCTGTCTGTGTGAAGCTCTCTTCTCTACAATTCTCTGCTCTGTGAACTCTAGGTGCTTTGGCCTTTCTGGACTCCCTGCTCTGTCTCCTCAACTCAGGGAGACAGCTGGGAGTCTGCTCCCTGTGCTGCAGCCTGGAAACTTTCCCCAGGCAGAAGCTGGCGATTGTAGGGCTCACCTCATTAGTTTCTCCTCTCTCAGAGATTGCTATTTTGTGCTGCCTGCTGTTCATTGTCTGAAAGCTGTTGTTTCATATGTTTTATCTAGGTTTTCAGTTGCTCAGGACAGAGGATAAATCCCCTGCCTGTTATTTCATCTTTCCAGAAGCCTTATAACCACATTTTCACATTTAATTATCACTATAATCTTATATATTAGGAATGATTATCCCCATTTTACAGATGAGGAGAATTGAAGCTTAGAGAATGAGTTATAGTATAGTACAGTAGAGAGACAGAATAATGTAACAGATAAAAAGATGGACTGAATAGCCTAACTTCTGGGTTTGACTCTCAGATTCCCCATTTATTAGTTATGTGACCGTGGACAAACTATTCAACCTCATTATGCCTCAGTTTCCTCACCTGTAAGAATGGAATGATAATAATAATTATAGGATTGTTATGAGAATTAAATGTGTTAATATGTAACTGGCACATAATTACTATGTAAGTATTACCTGTTATTATTGGGGTAGAATAGGTAAAAAAATGTAGAGCTGAGTGACAGGCAGACTCATTTTGAATTCCAGTTCCATTACTAACTTACTGTGGAAACTTTACCATACGTATCAGTCAGGATTCAGTTAGAGAAGGAGAACCCCTAGGAGATTCTAACTAAAGTCATACAGAAAAGGGAATTCTGGGAAATGTAGTTCAGCTGAGCTGAGCTGACACATTGCAAAGCCACCATACCATGCTACTTAACTGCTACGAGAATCTAGTTCCTCATCCGTGAAATGGGATAATAATACCCCTCATTGGGTGAAATGAGATAATGCACGTGAAGCACTTGGCGCACTGTCTGGCACTGGGTAGCGTTCAGTAAATTGTTTTTACCATAGATGCCAGGATCCCTCAGCTAATAACTGCCAGAGGCATGAGCTGTCCCCCCGAAGTCTGTTGCTCTTCCCACTTCACCCCTCTGCTTCCTAGTGCTGGGCCTGGAAGTATGGAGATAAATAAGACGGTCTCTGCCTGCAGGATCCCACAGTTCAGTAAGGGGGTAAGCCAGGGGCACAAATAAGTATAATATAGCACAGGAAACGGAAACAGTATTGTTGGGAACCTTCTATGAGACTGACTCCAAGCTGGATTTCCTACACAGGGAAGGAGGAGAGAGGGATTCACCATTTACTGCATACCTACTGTGTGCCAGGCACTGTGGTAGGCAGTTTATGAGATGATCACATTGTGTCATCACAATTGAAAAATGAGCCAGATATGATTATTATTCCTGTAATACAGATAAGGGAACTGAGACTCAGAAGATCAAGTCCCTTGTCCTAGGTCACAGAGTGACCAAGTGACACAGCCCCGAGTCTCAGAAGATGGCTAAAATGGCAGTGGAAGCCACAACTTGGGGTCTGTCTTGGGGTGACTCGGGAGGTGGGGCCTCCCCTGAGCTCAGAAGGCAGGGCTGGCTCTGGAGCCCCTCCCAAGCTTGCCTGCACCTGTGTCTGCCCCGGGGCCGGCGGGCGCGTGGTGGCTGCAGTGCGGGTGGCGGTGGCGGCGGCGGCGGCGGTGGCGGGCGCGTGGTGGCTGCAGTGCCGGTGGCAGTGGCGGCGGCGGCGGGCGGCAGGGAGACAGTCACACCTCGCTGTTTTGTAAACTGTTTCTCACAGCTTGTTTGTTCCGGGTTAGGGCTGGAGCGGCACCGTATGGAAGTGTGACTCATTGTTTAATGTGGCAGCTCATTAGCAGAGCTTGTTGCTGCCTCTGATTTCTCTGCTCTCGCTAATTGGAGAGCCCAGTGGGGCCCTGGCTTCCCGGGAAGAACGAGCCAGTCCCCCAGGGCTCCAGCTGGCCCTTGCCCCTCTGGCTCCCTGAGGAGGCTGCCCCACGCCTGTGAGCACTGGTATCGGCCAGACCTGGTTCAAATCCCAGCTCGTGCTGGCTGTGTGACCTCGGACAAGGCTCCTTGTGCACTCCTCCTCTCTGAGCCTCAGTTTCCCTTCTCACCTAATGAGGGAAATAGTAGCCACCTCATCGGGGTGGGTGAGAGGAATAGTAATAATAGCTGTAAAGTCCCCTATTGTGGGGGTGCGCAGGAGATGCTCAATAAGTGGTTATTGTAGTGTTATTATTAGACTGGAACCTCAGGGACGCCCTCATCCTGACCTCCCTGGGGCAGCCCCCCAGCCCAGAGGTGCTCCGGAGGCTCCAGGTGTGAGGGCCTGTCCCCCCGTAGGTGATCTAAAAACGTTTCTTCCTTCGATGCTTGACCCCTCCTATGGCAAATCGGCCGGGCTCCCTTCACCCTTGGCGCTCCCAGAGGAGGCAGCAGAGCCCGTCGGGGACAGTCCTGGCCTGCCCTTGAGGGCAAGTCTGCTCCCCCGGAGCACTCTCTCAATTCCAGCTCTCCTCTTCGAGGCCACACGGAACACATCTGCTCCCTTGGCCCCGTGACCATCCTTTGCTATTTGGAGGCAGTGACGTCCCCTCTCCAAGTCCTCCCTCCAGGTGGAACCAGTCCAGGCCCTTCAACTGTCCCTTCCGTGACATAGTTCGTGGGGTCACTGAATACACTGGACCACGATGTCAGCGGTGCCCCCGGAGTTGTGCAGTGCTGTGGCCTCGTTCTGAGTCCTGTCCCCACCATCCTCACTGGCTCTGCACGTGCTCCTCCCTGCCTGCAGGCCTGTTACGATGTGTGGTCCAGAATTGAACTCAGTCCTCCTCTGCACAGTGTAGGGCAGCCCTGTCTCCTCCCTCATTTGAGACCTGCGCTGTCCAGTTGCCGTAGAATGTGAGCCACTTGTGTAATTTTAAATTTTCTAGTAGCCACCTTCAAAGTAAAAGGAAATAAGTAGCAGTAACTTAAAGCTATATTTTGTTTAACCCAATATACCCAAAATACTATCGTTTCAATGTACAATCGATATAAAAATCATTAATACCCTAAACTTTTTTTCATATAACATCTTCAAAATCTGGTGTGTTTTCACACTTACAGAACATCCCATTTGGGACCAGCCACGTTTCAACTACTCGATAACCACGTGTGACCAGTGGCTACAGTGTTGGACCGGGGAGGGGCTCTTCTAGACTCTGCCTCTATTAACGTGGTCTGAACTGGCTTTGGTGTTCTGGCCAGCACATCCTCTGATTCAGGAGGAAAGAATAGTCTCGGGCCCGAGGGTTGGGGCCTCTGGCTGCGAGGAGGTCTAGGTTCCGGTCTTGGTTTTAACCAGCTCGCTGTACATGTGACCGTGGACAAGTCACCGCCCCTCTCCGAGCTTCAGTTTCCCCACCTAGCAAACAGGAGGTGAGAGGAAAGAGAAGCATCTGCTCTATGCCAGGAACTCTCCGGGGGGTTCTTCGTGCCTTCTCCTCTGTGTTCCTCAGGAAAGCCCCGTGATGTGGGTTTTCTTCTCCCCGTTTCCCAGGTGAGGAAACTGAAGCTCGGATCTGACTCCTTCCCCACCCCAGGGGCTGTGGATTCACCTGGCTGGGGGGCTGGTTGCTCCTGCCTTCCTGGCCACCCTGGATACCAGTGGGGCTCAGTTTCAGACAGGCAGCCCCCAACACTGTCCCCTTCCTTGTTGTGACTCTTTCTCAAAAAAAAAAAATAATAATAAAGACACAGGACAGGAGATGGCAGTGTTTTGAGGTGTGCGTGCAGGTGGTGGTCTGTTAGATGGAACTGCCTCCATCTGTTCAGGGGGTCTGTCTCTGCAAAGCTGCCACCGCGGTGAATGAGGCCAGGTCCTGGGCCCAGCCTGCGCTTGTTCCTGCTCCACCAGGACACAATAGAGTGAAACCCACTCATCACATTGCCCAAGGAAGCTCCCTTCAGCTGCTTCCTTCCTAGCTCCTCTCATCCAGCTGATGACCATAGACCTCCCTTCAATCCCAGAGCCCGTCATCTGTCACCTGTGTGACTTTGACAAACGACTCTATTTGACAGAATCTCCATTTCCATGTCTGAGATAGGGGAGAATTCCCCCTTCCTCACGAGGTTGGTGGGAATAACAACCGAGACAGTATTTGTGCACGTGCCTTGCTCAGTACTTTCTATAAATGTTCATTGTGACCGAATCTTCACAACTCATTTTAAGAACCACTTAGCTTTACTCTTCTAAACTGAACCTCACCTGGGCTCCCCTTTTACTCTCTGCACGGCTTTCTTCCATGTCCCCCAGCCATCCGGGCCTTCTCGGGCAGGCTCCCCGCTGTCCTCCGAATGGAAAGATCATCCGCAGATGACCACTTCTCTTGGGGAGAGCATAGGATGGTGGGACTGGAGGGGAGCTTGGCAATCACAGCTGGCAATCATGATGGTACCCTATCACCAAGCTCAACCATCTTTGAAAATGACAGACATCACTTCTATTGTGAACCTTTTCTAAAGTATATTACACCTTTCCCTGTGTTCCCCAAAAGAGGATACGTGACCTGAATTTAACTTCTTTTTGATTCAGGATCTTCATCAGGGATGGATATTTTTCTGCTAATATAAAGAGTGAGAGCACAGTGAGAGTGCTCACTGTATAGTGGGTATCTTATAAAATGATGTCATCCAGCTCTTACACCATCTGGATACAAAGTTTGGATATTATCCTCTTTTCACAAATGAAGAAACTGAGGCTCAGAGATGTTGAGAGACTTGGCAGGGCCTCATGCAGAGGGGTTCAGCCCCTCCCCACCTTCACATTGCCTCCTGGTGGCCTTCGGGCTCCACTTTAAGGGCTCCCAACTGAGTAGGAGTTGTTACATGAGGTTTAGGTGTTGGCCATTCCCTTGTGGGGGCTGGTGGTATATACAGGGGGCAGCTGCTGCCTCACTTTTTGGCCTGCACTGGTCTGAGAATGTATATGCTATAGCACATGCTTTTAAGCTTTGCTTTCTTGGTCTGTCTATGACATTTGCACTATTTACTAGTTCCTTCTTCTTCAACCGCTCTCTTCTCTTGGCTTCCATGAGTCCCCTCTTTCTGAGCTCTCTGGCTGCTCCTTCCCAGAACCCTTTGCAGCCTGCCCTTGCTCTGCTCCCCCTAATGTGCTGGCGTCCTTCAGCATCCTCCTTTGGCTCTCTGTTCTCTTCACATCTTGCTCCACATCATTCCCAGAGTCTCAGTCCCTCCGATGGTTTCCCCGTTTCTGTGCCAAGGACTCCCAAATTCACGTCTGCTGTCCACAACTCTTCCCAGAGCTCCAGGCTGGCCTATTGATGCCTCCAGCTCTAGGCATATCAATGCCTGCCCAATGGACGTCTTTTCTGGCTGTCCCACAGGCACCTCAAACTCAGCTCCCCCAGACTGAGTCCATCATCTTCCTCTGAAGCTCACACCTCCCCTTGTGATCTCTGAGGGGCTCAGTGAATCCCTCCCCCCGACCTCAGGGGCTTTTAGAGTACAGACTCACGCTAAGTGATCCATGGCTCTTGCTGATCCTCAATCAACCCAGAGAAGTTGCTATTATTTTATTTTATCATCATCCCCATTTCACAGATGAAGATGCGGTAATAGCAGTTCCTGGCACATAGTAGGCGCTTAGCAAGTGCTGGCTCTTTCTTATGGCTTTTTGGGTTTTCAGCAGTCTAAATTCATAGATTAAATTGGCCTTGCTCAAGCCAGGTGGGGTACACAGCGGTTGTTCCCACCTGGGACATGTGCAGGTGTCTAGCTTGCTTTGTGACTCCAGCCCGACAAACTGGACGTCCAGGCTGAGTCCTATTCTGAGATATGTCATTGTTGGATCCCTCCGGCCCAAATCCAGACCTTGCCTCAAGAGGCAGCTGCTGTGCAGAATTACTCACGAGCCCAATTTCAGGTATTTAGCCCCTAAACCTGCCCCCTTTCTCACTCCGAGTAACAGCCAAAGGGCAGGCAATGGCAATGTGTTTAGGTGTGTTTGCAGATGGTGGTGTGTGGATGGGAACCCCCTCCGTCTGCCTGGGTATCTGGTTCGCCTCTCCAGAGCTGTCCTACCATGGTGAGTGGCTGTGAGGCCAGGTCTGGGCCCCTCCCCATGTCTGTTGTTAGTATCATTATCATCTTCACAAGAACCCTGTGAAGTAGATATCATCAATGCCTCTTTTTAAAAGTGAGATATAATTGACATATAACATTGTAGTAGTCTTAGGTATACAGCAGAATGATTTGATATACATATAGATTGCAAAATGGTCACCACAATAAGTTTAGTTAGCATCTGTCACCTCACATATTACACATTTTTTTTTTCTTGTGATGATAACTTTTGAGATGTACTCTCTTAGCAACTTTCAAATACAATAAAGTATTGTCAACTCTATTGTAGAGTTAACTCTGTTGTAGGGAACTATTGTTACCATGCCGTATGTTACATTCCCAGGACTTATTCATCTTATAACTGGAAGTTTGTACCTTTTGACTCCCTTTCACTCATCCTGCCCACCCCCTACTGCCTGCCTCCCTGTCCTCTATATCTATGAGTTTGGGTTTTTTTTAGATTCTACACATAAGTGAGATTCTACAATATTTTTCTTTCTCTCTCTGACTTATTTCATTTAGCATAATGCCCTCAAGGTCCATCCACGTTGTTGCAAATGACAGGATTTCCTTTTTGATGGCTGGATAATACTCCATTGCATACATATACTGTAATTTCTTTATCCATTCATCCATCAATGGACACTTACGATGCTTCCATGTCTTGGCTGTTGTGAATAATGCTGCAGTGAACATGGGGGTGCAGCTATCTCTTCAAGATAGTGATTTGGTTTCCTTTGGATAAATTCAATGTTTCTTTATAGCTAAGAAACCTGGAGTTCAGGGAGATGAAGTGACTCGCCCAAGGCTACAGAGATAGAGCCAGACCTAAACCAGGCCTGTGGGGCTCCATGTGTCTGTTCTTTCCATGTTCAGTTTGAAGGTTATCGTTTGGTTAAGGAGACTAAGATTCAGTTGTTCTGAAAATGACTTGTAAAATGTAGGCATCAAAGGAAAAAAAGACTGTAAGGATTCAGTCACAATAAACATTTATTTAAAGGACTGGGTGAGGCAGGGTCACTTATACTGTCTCAGTTGTTTCTCCCACCAACCTTGTGAAGAAGGGGGATTCTCCCTTATCCCAGACACGGAAACTGAGATTCTGTCCAATGCAGTGATTTGCTCAGTCACACAGGTGACAGGTGACGCTCTGGGATTGAAAAGCAAGTCTTTGAGACTCCAAGCTCAGTGCTCCATTCTCCCATGAAAGTGTGGTCAGGAGTGAGGAGCTGGGGAGGAAGCAGATGAAGGGAGGGGACCCCGGGCAAGGTGATGTCTGGAGTTTTACTCTAACATATGGTGGTAGAGCAGAAACATGCACAGCAATCCATTTCCCTGGACGAGGCAACCGAGGCTTAGAGAGGTACAGTAACTTGCGTGAAGTTACACAGCTAGAAAGCAGTGATGCTGGTATTCGGCTTGAATTTATCTGACTCTTAGGCCTTTGACCAGGGTATCACTCCACAGTGGTTGTCAGAGCCACACACCTCCTCCTTCTGAGAGTCTCTCCTCCCAGCCATAGCCTGAGGTCCATTAGGAACTCCGGATGCTTTTCTCTCAGGTAGAAAGACTTGAGCCTCTCTGCCTTACAACCCCTAATAGTGCCAGGCCCTGCACTAGGCAATTTACATGGCTTACTTCATTTCTTCCTCATGACGAGCCTGAGAGCCAGGAACTACTATTATCCCCACTTTTACGATGAAGAATTTGAGAGCTAGAGAGGTCACACAGTTAGAAGCAAGGAAACTGGAATTTGCATCCGGGACTGACCCCAGACCTGAGTTCTTATCTGCTACCCCTTCCCCACTTTTCCTTGCTTAGATTTGGCATTGATTTCACTCTCTAAGGTTTATCAGGCCAGAGTCCAAGTCTCCAACTACGCTGGTCCCCTTTCCATAAATCCCCACCCTGCTTAAAGACACCACTCACCCCGATCTGACAGCACGGATCAAGTCCTGCTAAACCTTGGGGTTTCCTTGGCCATTTCTGTACCTTATCTCCAATTCTCACAATTACCCTCAAGGGAGGCAGTGTCGTCCCCATTTTCCTGGCACTTGAGGCTCTAGGGTCTCACAGGGTGGGCATCAAGGTCCAAAACCAGATCTCTGTGTCTCTAAGACCCAGCCTCTTTCCTCTCCTTCCAAATGGGAGGCCCTGGGGAGCCTGGAAAATCTCCCCCTTAGAATCATGCTGGCCAGCTCTGCCTCGGCCCAGGTGGCTCACAGCAACCCGGGGACTCTGTTCCCATCCAGGCAGTGGCCTTGATGGTTTCTAAGGCTCCTTCCTGGTCTGAGAGCATGGGGTCCTCTCCTCATGACTCTGTCTCAAGGCCCACAGAGAGAACAGACCCGAGCTCCAGCAGAGGACCAGCCTCCTGAGCTTGGGGCTGATGCTGAGCTTGGGGCTGAGCTGGGACAGCTCCTGTGTCTCCAGAGGGGTCACTAGTCACGTCCCTCCTCACTGGAGACCAATTCACCCAACTCTGGTTTCCCTGGGCTCCTGGAACCCTTCCCAAGGCCCTCCCCATTAGACTCCATGTCTTCATACCCTCTGCACTCATCAGGACTGTCCTCGGGCCATGGAGGCAAAGAGATCGGGCTGCTGGCCCCGCTTCACCAAGTCAATGAGCTTCTTAGCTGGACTCTTCTAGGGGCATTCATTCATTCATTCATTCATTCAAGTATTACTGGAGGACAGGCATTCTAGCAACTCTCTTCTTTTTCCCTTCATTATTTTTAATTTGTTATAAAAATATTAAATATAAAACTACATAAAGTAAAAGGGGAGGCTCTCCCCAACTCTCAACATGTCTCTTGATTGGAACTAGCTAGTCCTAACAGTCTTGGGGATTCCTTCTTATATATACAGGACTTTGAATATATGTGCATACACACACTCAGTATAATGCCCATGTGCAGTACTGACAGAAATAGAATCATATTACACGTGGTGCCTGGCACATAGTAGGCACTTTGCTTTCCTGTCATCCTTCTTCACTTAATGTTACATTATGGCCATCTCCCTGTGTTAGCACACGGGGGTCTACTCATTCTTTTTAAGAGCTGCACAGTTTTCCTCTGTGTGCTTGTGCCGTAACATAATCTCCTCCAGATGGCCTCCAGAGTTTTCCTAGTACAACTGTGGCTGTCGCTCCTTGAGTGCCTGTCATGTGCCTGTCACTGGAGGAGGCCCTCTGTGTACATGTTTTGGTGGATATGTCATTCTTATTCTTGGATACCTCTCTTGGCATCTAATAGTTGCTCAGGAAGTCATTGGAAGACCCAGCTCAACCGTTTCGGCTCTGTGAAGCCTCTCGTGTTCCCTTCCCCGCCTCCCCTGCTCCTCGTTTAGGTCCTGAGGAATGAGTAAGACAAAGACCCAGAGCTAGAGGACCTCACAGACTAGCAGAGTAACAGATGTGGGAGCAGATAATTGCAGCTGAGAGTGAGGAGAATGAGAAACGCGCTCCAGGAACAGAGGAGGAAGGACTGGTATATCCACAGGGGTCCGGGAGGCCTCTCGGAGGAGGTGACAGCTAAGCTGTTTCAAAAGATGCTAGGAGTTTGTCAGGTACGTGGGGGCGACACCTCGGTTCTGTCTTTACCCTGCGTGTGACTTCCCCCATCTGTGCTTCTCGCCGTCATCCATCATTCATGCCACATCTACTTCCAAAAAAGGGACTTGGGGTAGATTCTAATGTTTATTAAATGACACATACAATAACAATAGGACCGTTAAGTAAGGAAAAGAAGTAAGAGTTTTGTAATAAAATAGGAGAAGAGAATGAACCATAAACCTCAACTGAGGATAGTGGCTGCCATCGAATACAAGAATTACCTCAAGGCTTCCCAGCAGACAAGAAGGGCTGTACCTGCTGTGCCGTGGGGACAAAGGGCTCGTCCAGCCCCCCAAGTAGACCCAAGTACCCTCCTCGTCACATTGACCATCGGTTTGTTCTCTGTGTTTGTGGCTCCCTCGTGTACTGAGCTGATCAGTATTTTGAATTGATCTTTAATTCTTTCTCATTTATCTGACTAAATTGGATGGGGAGGCTGTGGAGCCGACATTTTGGGAGCACCTACTATGTGCCACTCTTTACAACCACCCTACTCTGAGTATAAACAGCGGAGAAACTGAGGCTCAGAGGAATCAAGCGAAACATCGGCAGTGCTGGCCCCACGGCCACATCTCCTGACCCCAGCACAGCCTCTCCACGAGTTCACCCGGGAGGCATCCAAGGATGAGACATCTCAGAACAAGGAACCAGATTGGGCGTCCAGTTGCCAAGCTGGAGTCACAGAGCAAGCCGGGGTCCAGGTGGGCACAACTTCTGTGCACCCCGGCTTGGCTTGAGCACAGCCTATTTCATTCATAAATTTATACTGTTGAAACCCCAAAAGTTGTAAGAAAGAACCAGCACTCGTCAAGTGCCTACTATGTGCTAAGAACTTCTGTTACCACATCTTCATCTGTGAAATGGGGATGATGATAAAATAATAGCAACCTCTCCAGATTAATTAAGGATCAGTGAAAGCCATGGACTGCGCAGCATCGAGTTTGTACTTGATAAGTATTTCTGTTATGATCTCTATCATTATTAGCAGCATCCTCACCACGGTCCTGTGAAGTAGGGATTGCCAGTGCTGCTTGATGGCTAAGGAGCTGAGGTTCAGGGAGAAGAAGTACCCACAGTCCCAGAGTTAGAGCCAGGAAGCTAACGCAGGCCTGGTGGGCTCAATTCCTGTGCTCTTTCCATGTTGAAGAATGGATGCCAGGAGATATAATGAAGGCTCGGGATAAGTGTGCAGAAGGCAGCCAGCGTTGGGGTGGGTGCAGATGGCATTAGGTCCCTCCACTGGGTGAGGGGGCCTCTGAACAGCATCTGCAGAGAGAGCTTGGATGCACACAGCTGGCCTGGGTTGTGTAGCTAGAGTTGCAGTCATGTAGTGGGGTCACACTTAGCACCCAAAGGACTAGCAGAGAAGCGCCTGCAAAGCAGGTTAGGGCTGGACCCCGGTCCCAGGGCACTGGGCATGGCCAGGCCACCTGAGAGGGCCATCTCTTGGCACCTGGGTGATGAGAGATTAGGAAGGGTGGGATGACATCATTTGCATGGACCACATTTTTGGCTTGTCCTCACTTAGTCTAACTCAAATATTAATTGCAATTAAAAAGTAGAAGTGAAGAGTGGGCTGAGTGTGTTTCCCCATACACGGAGGGGAGAAGGTGCCATACTGTCTCCCTGCTTCCCGGTCAGCTGCACTTGGCCTGGGCAGTCTGGGCCACCCATATTTGGCATCACCCACCAGTGCAGGCAGCAACCAGCTAAGAGAAAGCAATTGCAGCGGTGAAAGCTCCAGATTTGGGGTTGGAAAACTCGGGCTTAGCTCCTGGCTCTGTGACGTAGGGAAAGTCATTTTACTTCTCTGAGGCTCTGCTGCCCTCTCTAAAATAATACCAACCTCTCAGCGTTAATTAAGGATCAAGAGAGAAACACGAATTCACCTAGCATAAAGGCCGCACTTCGTAAGCGCTCGATAGATATTGTATGTTATTATTATTATTATCATTCTCATAACAACCCTGTGAGGCTCCCTCAGCAGATGCCGCCTCAGTTTCCCCATCTGCAAAATGGGGATAGTACTGACAACTCCAGAGTGTGGCTTTCAGGATGAAATGAGAGGGAGCATGCAGCACGGAGCCTGGCATCCAGGAGACCTCCTGCACGGTTGGCCTCCTCCCTCCTTCTGTCAGCTGCCTCTGTCGGGCTGGTTGCTCTGAGCATCCTAATTCACAGGGGGTCCACAGCCTCTCTTATCAAGATTCCTGATGCTGTAGGGTCCTGAGACTGAGAGTCAGGCCGAGGAGGTGCTGATGTCTGCCCAGGCGACACAGGGCAAGGCCAAGCCGCGGACCAGAGAAATACTTACAATTGCTCAGAAGTTACGTAGCTCCTTCTCCACCAGGTTATCTCCTTTCATTCTCCTGCCCACTCTGGGGTAGGTGTTGTGAGCTCCATTTTGCAGACAGAGAAACTGAGGTATGTGACCAGTCCAGGGTCTCATAGCGAGGTTGATGGGGCTGGCTCCCTCCATAGCTACCTGCCGTCCAGCACTGGGGCTGGGCCTGCAGAGGGGAGAAGCTGCAAACTCACGGAGCTGTGGGCGGGGGTCCGAGGGCTCCTCACAGACTCGGGCTCACTGGCTTGAGAAAGTCTGCTGCCTCCATGGCCTGGTGGGCCTGGGGGGACCTGGCTAGAGGAGGCCAGCTAGAAGAGGCAAGCTTCTCCTGGAAACCTCACTCCCATTGCTAGGACTCCTTCTCCTAACAGTCGTGGCTCTTTAAAATTCCAAACTACTTTAGTAGTTTGCAAAGAGGTCTCAGGGCTTTGCAAACATCAGCCTCGGATTGAAACTTTGGGATCATCTGCCCCAGGCCTCCCACCTATTTGACTGATTAGAGAACAGAGTCCCTGAGGAATGGAGAAGTGACTTAGCCAAGAGGAGGACCAGTGCAAAACATTGTAGCCCAGTGTTCTGATAGCATCATTGGATCAGGGAGATGACAGGCTGGGGTCAGGACAATGCAGAGGAGAGGTCACATGGGCAGGGCAGGGCAGGGCAGGGAGGCCACGGCGAGAGGCTAGGTCTTCTGCCAAGGCTCTGCTGTCAAGTCTTTACTTCGTTTTTCCCTTCCACATTCCTGGGAGGTCAGGGGTGTTGTCCTCACTTTAGGGTAACAAACAAGACACAGAAAAGTCCAAAGTCAAAACACTTCCCAGCAGAGGAGGCAGAATTCAAACCTGGTCCTGCCATCCCCAAATCCTACACCTTTTCCATCACGCTTCTTGTACTGAGTTGAAGAGTGTGTGTGTATGTGTGTGTGTGTCCCCACGCCCAACATTCACACCTTGCCTGGAAGCTCAGAATGTGACCTTATTCTGAAATAGTCTTTGCAGATGTAATTAGTTAGATTAGATCCTAGTGGAGTAGAGTGGGCCCTGAATCCAAGATGGCTGGTGCCCTTAGAAGAAGAGGAGAGGCACAGAGAGAATGCCCTGTGAAGACACGAAGAAGAGACAAGGAAGAACACCGTGTGAGGAGGCAGAGACTACAGTGACGTGTCTGCAAGGCAAGGGACGCCAGGATTGCCGGCAACCACCAGAAGCGAGAGGAGGCGAGGGAGGATTTGCCCCTCCAGCCCTCAGAGAGAGCATGGCCCTGCCAACGCCCTGATTTTGGACTGCTAGCCTCCAGAACTGTGAGACAATGAACTCCTGTTGTTTTAAGCCTCTTTGGTACTTGTCACAGCAGCCCTAGCAAATGAATACGCCTCCTTCCCGCAGCACAGAAAGGGGGCTGACTTACAGGCATCACGGATCGCAGGCGGGGTTGTGTTGAAGTTTAGAATATCAGGGCAAAGCCAAGGCGGAGCAGGAGGAAGGGAACATACATCTGCCTGACGTGTACTCTGAGCGGGGCACCTACACACGTGGTCTCCCTCATGCCCCACAGGCAAATATAGCCATTCTCATTTCACAGATGAGGAAACTGAGGCTCAGAGAAGGGAAGTGATTTGCCCCTAAGCTCATTTCCCCCTGCCTCTAGGTGCTGTGCAAGAAGCAAAACCGGACTCCAGCTGGAGACCTAGGCAGGCGGGCAACTTACTTCTTTTCTCCGAGCCTCAATTTCCTCATCTAGAAAATGGGAATAATAGTATTTGCCTCTCAAGTGGTTGGGAATGAAATGCGTTCACCCTGTCATTCAACACATAGTGAAGGTCTCCGTGCCAGCCCCTGCTCTAGGTCCTGGGTACACAGCAGTGGACAAGACCGGCAAAGTTCTTGCTCCCAAGGAGGTAGGTGCTTCTGGATAATGCCTGCCAGGTGCTCTGCAGGGGCTGACTCTTAGCCAGTGCTCAATAAAAACTTACGGGGATAAGACTATAGATGGAAGGGGACAGTATGTGGAACGGGCTTGTCCTGTGTGAGAAGCTCCCTTTAGTGCTAATTCTCTACCACTGTCAGTGGTAGGATAGCCTCTTGGCCCAGGAGGACACAAGGTCCTTTCGGCCTGGGCGCCCTATTCATGGGCACCCAGCAGTTGCTGGTCCAACCTACCTCCCCAAAGCCACAGAACTCTCTGCTCCGGGCCTGGACTGTGGAGGCAGCTGAAGGAGCCCGGGTCTTGTCATGAGGGCCCTCCTCAGCTGCACTGTCGCCCCTTAGACACACAGCGTCAGCTCAGCCCCACCCACTCCCTGACACTTTCCCTGGGCCAGGCCTGAGCCTGCCCTGGAGGCTCTCCCAGCTGTCCTGATGTCCCCTCTGGCTTCTGCAGACGCTCCCCCTTTCCACTCCTGGAGGCCTCCCTGGTCTGGGCACCAGCCCCTCCCCGACAGGGGCGTCCCCAGACATCACCCCCTGTGCTGTTCTTTTTTTCCTGACAACTGTGGCATCGAATGTCAACCAGGCTCTGCTCGGCACTGCAGGTGGGGGCAGAGGGGTGGCTCTTGGTAACCATGTGGTTTAGAGGAAGGTCCTTTCCAGGCACACATGAGGGGCGAGGAATGGCTGGCCCTGGTCTGGCTCTGCTCTCGACTCACTGCACTGCCTTGAGTAATCCACTTCCTCCCCAGACCTTGGCTTCTCTGAACCACGAAGGGGAGGCAGCCCTCTCTGCCTTCACCTGGTGGCATGAGGATCAGGGGCCATAGGCACAGCCTTTCGGGGACTGGGAAAAGGCTGGGCAAGTGGCAGGGGACTCCTTGGAGAGCTGACCTTCTTCTAAGCGGGCTCTGGAAGGGGGTTCTTGGGGGTGCAGAGCAGCTACGCCCATCAGACCTCAAAGGAGCCTGTCCTCCTGTCCTCACTTGCCCTGAGTGAGCCGGGACAGCTGGCACCGAGCACTGGGGAAGCGGGCTGTGGCGGGCCCTGACAGCTCAGCAGTGGCAGCAGCGGAGGTGGCAGTGGCCTCAGCGGCAGGGGCTATTCTGAGAGCTGGGAGGGGCTGGGGAGCTGAGACTGGAGGAGGGAAGCAGCCGGGGAGGAGACAGTCCTGAGAGGGTGAGGGAGTGTCCCTGCGGCCCGGGGAGGGTGTCTGCCAAGGGCTGTGTGCGTTGGGAGAGCTGCGTGGTGCATGCTCTTCACTGGGAGGGGATGGACTGCACAGGTACTGAGGCGCGGACTGGGATTGTCTGGGTGGACATGTACAAGTTTTGTGATCCAAGTACGAGTCGAATGAGGAAAGCTCACGTCTGTAAGTGAGCGAGCAAGCGAGCATGCGTGCACTGGAATGCGAGTGTGTTTAAGGGCATGGGGAGGTGCCTGTGTGTCGAAGGGGGAGGAATGCAAGGGTAGGCAAGTGGGGGCTTGTTTGTGAGCAGGAATGAATGTGGGAGTGGTAGGAGGGTGAATGGGAGCTTGAGAGCAAGCGCGGGGGAGGGGTGGGGGCCTGGGAGACCTGGGGGGAGGTGTGGGTCTGTGTAATTGGGATGCAAGTGTAAGGGACGTGTGCAAATGTGCATGTGAGGGAGCCAGTGCTTGTGAGTGGATGCAAGTGTGTGCATGGTGAGAGCAGGTGGGACCGTGTGAGCTGGGACAAGCGGCAAGGAAAGATATGTAGGATCATCAACATTAACAGTAATAAAAACAGCTAGCATTGACTGAGCACTTACTCTGAGCCTGGCACTGACATTCGTGATCTTATCGAATTCTTCAAATATCCGAGGAAGTTAGTGTTCTGATGGTACTCACTTATAGATTAGGAAATAGTGGCTTTGGGATTTAATTAACTTGCCCATACTCTTAATCACTATGTTATACTGCCTCATAATGGATGCGTGAGCAGTGGCCAAGTTGTGAGTAAAGAAGGATGAGTGTCAGTGTGCATGGCAGGTGTGAGTTTGAGCATGTGGGGAGGGCAGGGGGCTGTGTGTGCCAGACGTGGGTCCCAGAGGAGAGTCCTGGCAGCAGCTGTGGACACTGGGCAGGGCAGGGGCCCGAGCAGAGCCCGAGTCAGCCTCTAGGGCGTCTCTGCCAACCTGGCTTCCCGGTCCCGCAGTGGCAGCGTGTGCCAGGGTCCCCAGCGAAGGGTCCTCCCTGCTCTGGTCTGGCCCCCGGCAGGCCCCCATCTCACAGAGCAGGCTGGGCCAGGGCTGAAGACTGGCAAGTGGCCTGCTCGGCCTCCAGGATACCTGAGTGAGCAGCGCCCAGTGTGGGCTCCCCAGGCAGGGAGGGCATATGAGAACTGTGGGAGGGGGTCCAGCAGTGATTTCAGGCCCCTCGTGGCTCTAAACAGAACCACCTGGTGGATGTGTGTGTATGGGGAGGGGGCAGCCAGCGGTTCCATGCCCACCCTTGCCTTTGGGATGTGACTCAGTCAGATGCCACTCCAGGCATTTGCAAGCTGGGTCTGCTCCCACACTGGGGGATGAGGGGGGCCCCCCTAGCCCCACTCCCACCCTCACCCTTGGCCCTGCTCCTCAACTAGGGACCTAAGTTGGAAGGAAGGAATTTTTGAGAGGGCTGTCTCATGGCCTGGGCCCAGCCCTCCCACTGCTCAGAGAACTCTGCAAGTCGCAGCCTCCAGCCTCCCCAGGAGTGTGGTACTACCAGCTGGTGAGCTTGGGATTCTAGTCCTGGCCATGCCATCTGTGCAAGTCACCTCCCCACTCTGGGCCTCAGTTTCCCTATTGGGAACAAAGAAATATTGTACTAAAGGGAAATAAGGTGTTGCTGGCAGAGCAGCAAGTGGTGTGGGCAAGCGAGGAACAGAGACGAGTGTTGGGAGTTGGGGTTGGGGAAGGTGTCAGGGGTGAGCTGACATTTGAGCTGCGCTTTGAGGAATGGGAGAATCTCTGATGAGGGCCTTGAGGTGGGGGAAGGGCATTCTGGGCAGAGGGGATACCCTGAGCAAAGGCTGGCAGGTGGAGTGGTAGCTGGAAACCTAGCCTAGGGCTCTGTGGGATGAGGTCATGGGCTGCCCAACTTCTCAGCCAGCCTCTCCCTTCTGAGGCCATTGATACCCGATTAGCATCTGCCTCCTCTGCTAGCCTGTGTGGTAGCGACCTCACCTGTCTGTCACTGCTCTCCCCACAGTGGCACGAAGAGTGCCTGGTGCATCAGAGGTGCTCAATAAATACCTGTTAAATGAATGAGAAACTTCCCTCCAAACAGGATGAACTTTGGGGCGAGAGCTTCTTCCAACGGCCCCTGCCAGAGCCTCCCACAGCCTCTAAAACAGTGGTTTGCAGAGTGTGGTCCAGGTGCATCACCTGGGAACTTGTTAGAAATGCAGAGTCTGGAGCCCCAACCCAGACTTACAGGGCTGAGGCCCAGCAATATCTTTAACAAGCTCTCCAGGCTGATTCTGCTACACGTCAAACTTTGAGAACCCAGGCTCTGAAACTATGTTCGCAGGCACCCTAAGAGCCCATGAAGAACCCATCTGCAGAAGGAGAAGCTAGAATTGTTGCAAAGCCTAGTCCCGAACCCGGGTATTCTTGACCCTTTCCCTTTCCCCAGCCCAGTCCAGGGCACAAAGGAGAGCTTGATCATCCTCCCCATCAGGTTGCCAAGACGGAAACGCCAAGGGTCTAGAAACGGGGCGGGGCACTCCGCCTGCGAGTAGAAGGCGGGGCCAAGTGCCCTGAGCCCCGCCCCATCCCCGTTGCCCCGGGAAACCCCGGGTTGTAACAATAACCCGCTGACGCGCTGCTGGGAGGGATCCTGCCGAGACCGTGGGCGGGATAGCCCTGCTGCGGACCAACGGGAGCGCTCGGGCCCCGCCCCCGCGCCCCCCACCCCCAGCGCCGAGCAGGGGGCGGGGTCGCGCCCGCCGCTCCTCCCCTGCCCCGTAGGCGGCGCTATTGCGCACAGGGGCTGCGGCGGGGTCGCCCCGAGCCGGGAGCCCCGCGCCTCCACCCCGAGCCGCGGGCGAGGCACCCGGGCAGGCCGAGGATTCCGCGGCTGCGGGCGGGCACGCCCCGCCCCTCCCGCGCCGGGCCCGCCCCCTCCCCGTCCCCCGCCCGTCCGGAGGTGCAGCCGGCGCTGAGCGCGGCAGGCGCGGGAGCGGGCGCTGGAGCCGGAGCGGCGGCGGCGGCGGCATTCACGGGGCGGCGGCGGCGGCGCGGGCTCCGGCACGGTCTCGGGCTCCGGCATGGTGCAGTCCGGCCTCGTCCCGGGAGAGCGGGGCCCGCGCGCGGGGCCGGCGCCGGGGGAGCGGCGGCAGCGACGGTGGCGGCGGTGGCTGCAGGCGCAGGCAGGCGGCAGGTGCTAGAAGCCGGGCTGGGCGAGGTGTGTGCCCGCTGGGCTCCGGGGCCGCCGCCCCCTCGCTGCCCTGATCTTTCCCTCCCTTTGGGCTTCCCAGCGCGTCCAGCCCCCTGTCTCCGCGCCCCAGCCCATGGCGCCCCGCGGTTGAGCCGGCGCCGCCAGGGACCCCTCCCGCGGGCCTCCCCGGGGCGCGCAGATCCCGGAGCCGCCCGCCCACCCTCCGCGGAGCCTCCCTCCTCTCCTCGCCCGAGCCGGGCGGGACCATGGCTGCGAAGCTGCGAGCGCATCAGGTGGACGTGGACCCGGACTTCGCGCCGCAGAGCCGGCCGCGCTCGTGTACCTGGCCCCTGCCGCAGCCCGACTTGGCCGGCGACGAGGACGGAGCGCTGGGTTCAGGGTTGGCTGAGGGCGCCGAGGACTGTGGGCCGGAGCGCCGGGCGACGGCCCCGGCGATGGCCCCAGCGCCGCCGCTGGGCGCGGAGGTCGGACCGCTGCGGAAAGCGAAGAGCTCCCGGCGGAACGCGTGGGGGAACCTGTCCTACGCCGACCTCATCACCAAAGCCATCGAGAGCGCCCCGGACAAGCGGCTCACGCTCTCGCAGATCTACGACTGGATGGTCCGTTACGTGCCCTACTTCAAGGATAAAGGCGACAGCAACAGCTCGGCCGGCTGGAAGGTGGGGGCGTCTAGCTGTGGAGGGGGCTGGGGTCGCGGGCTGGGGCTTCCAGGGGCTGCTAGGTGCGTCCAGGCTCTGGACAGACGGGCGGTCAGGAGGGAGACCCTGGGGCACCCCCAGGGGTCATGGAGTGTGTGCCTAGGGCGTTGGGTCGGCCGGCAGACAGGCGGGGCCGTGCTGGGAGCAGCTGTGTGCGTGCCCTGGATGCGGGGTGGGAGGTCTGGTGAGGTGACAAGGGACTGCCACTTTGAGGCACTCCCGAGGAGCACCCCACCCCGTCCTTGGGAGCATAGCTGAGGAACCTATTCCCAGGCCTCGGACACAGGGCCCCTCTTGTCCCCGGGACTCTGCTTTGTGCTACTCTTGTACCCTCTCCATCAAGGCACCCTCCTTAAACAGCTACAGTAATGACTTGGGGCTAGTGGTTTTTTCCCCCCAGATCTTTCCTACTGCCCTCCCTGGAGCTGGCCCTAGGGTGAGGGGTGCCACCCTGGGCCCACAGTTCTTCCTGTGATGCCAGGAGTTCACCCTAGGGCACCAACCAGCCTTGGGGGGGAAGGGGTCAGGTGACCTGGGATCTGAGTTCTCCATGGGGCAGCTGCTGCCCCCTTGCCTGGACCAGCATGGTGGGCTGGTGATGACCTCCGCTGGTGTAAGGGCAGCCTATTGAGGGCTGGGGATCTTTCCCTGCCCACCTCAGGCTGTCAGTCTTCCACTTCCTGGCTTTCTGAGCCCAGATGCATTTGGCAGTGGGGGGAGGGGTAGGGGCACCCCAGGGAGGCCTCCCTTCCAGGGAGTGGAAAGGGGGGAGCCATCTTGGGAGGGGACAGGGGCTTGACTGGATTGTGGCCTCCAGACCCTCCTCTGGCCATCTTGTTGGGGAATGGGTATGGTCAATGCCTTTGGGAGAGAGGAGTTTGGGGTGGGGGGCTCTGTGCCTAGGGCCTGTGAGCTGTCAGGCTCCCTATGGGAGACGGGGTCTCTGCAAAGGAGTCATGCCTCCATGGAGGGAGGGGGCTGTGCCTGGTGGTGGCTGCAGACAGGGTCAGAGGAAGGAGGCGTGCCAGTGGAGGAGGGGAGGCTTGTGGACATGGGCAGCTCTACATGCCCAGAGGTTGCTTTTTAGGGGCCACGGGGTGCTCTGACCTGGGAGCCCAGGGTCTCAGGCTCCGTGCTGGCAGCTTCTCTGTCTCTCTGTGGCCTCTAGGGGCTGGAGGCACAGGCTGGAGGAGCAGACGTGAGTTTCCTTCCCCATCCTCTCTCTGGTCCCCTTGGGCTCAGCGCCCACCAGAACATTTATTCCTCCCAACTGGGTCCTGCTCTTGGGCCTTGCTCCCTCCTCCCTCCCTGCTCCCCATGCACTGTCCCACCTTTCACTTCTCCCTGTGGATATAATCCCTGTCCTCAAGGACACAGAGTTCAGATGCCTCTTCCAGGAAGCCTTCCATAACCCTTTTTAGCTAGCTCAGGACTCCCTCTTCTGTGGCCTTCTGCCTGCCTGCATAGGTCTCATTTCCCTTCCCCACCCTGCCTTTGGAAGACAGTGGCAGTGTTGGAGCAATCTCTGTGCCCACAGCACCCAGCGTAGAGCCTGGCACCGAGGAGCCACCCGTGCATGTCTGGTGAATGAGTGAAAAAATGGGTGGATGGTGCGGAGGATGCTGAGGCCAGGGAGGGTACTGTGGGCCAGGGTAAGCCAGGAGGGCTTCCTGCAGGAGGTGGAGCTCCAGCTGGGCTGATGGATTAGGGATGATGGGGGAAGATGGCAAGAGGGGACGTGAGGCTGGAAGCTGGGCGAGAACTGTAGTTCATTGAGGGTTTCAGGGCCAAGCCCTGTGCCAGACACCTTCAGGCATTGATGCCAGGTGTCTCTTTTGATGCTGTCACCAGTCCCTGAGGAGGGTTTTACTGTGACCATTTACAGAACTGGGCACTGAGGCGCCGAGTGGAGAAGTGAACTGCGCAAGGTTACACAGTCAGTAGATGGGAAAGCTGGATTCCAGTCCAGGTGCGTGTCCCTCCCAGGCCCCGCAGAGCCTCCGGAATAGTATTCTGCTGGCACTGGCCATGGGAGGGGGACACTGGGGCAGGTCTGAATCCTGGAACGTGGTTGGAATTGTGCTTGGAGATAGTTTAGTCCCACGCGTTCATTTCTCAGACCGTGAGACTGAGGCCCCGGAAGGGGGTGGGCCTCTTCTCAGGTCGTCCGCGAGCCACAAGCGGCAGGTCCTGGATGATGGCCCAGGTCTCCCGCCTGCCCACTGGATGCGGTTTCCACTGCGCCACGCTGCTGGGGACACACTGGTCCTCCCTGTGCCTGGGCTCAGGAAGGAAGGAGCCCTGGAAGGCTCGTCCTGGGCTGGGGCATGGCAGAGGGAGCCTCAGGCTGGGGCTCCTGACCTGGGCCCTGGCAGAGACCACCCAGGCCCTGGAGGAGGGCTGTCCGGAGGGGCCTCTGGCCTTTCCCATCTCATCTTCTCCGTGGCTGTCCCCCTTCTACCCCACCTCATCCAGCTCCCCAGGGAGCCTCCTTCTCCTTATTCTGCCCCCCCTGCTACCTATTCCTCCATTCCCAGTCAGTCCCCCAAGCAGCCTGGTGGGGGGGCCATGCCCCACTCCCAGCCGACCTCTGGTTAGCAGGGGCTGTGTGACACCTCAGGTGCCAGGGCTGGGGCCCAGACCCATTGTTCCTTCCTTCCTCCCATCCCCCACATAAGTGTTGCACTTGAACCCCAGGGGTGTACCACACCCTGTGTTAGGTGGAGTGGGGGGACCCAAGGGGAAGGCACTGGACCTGACTTCAGGACACACCAGAGCTCAGCCAGTTCCACACGCAGGCCCTGTGTTTTACAGGCAGGAAGGGCCGGGTTGGGGGCTGTACGAAAGGTGGGCTAGAACCCTGGGGAGCCAGGCAGGCCCTCACAGAAGGTGACACTTGATCTGAGCTGCCTTCATTGGGGGGTTAGAATTTGGGAGGGTCTTCCAGGGCATGTTGACTGCACGTGCAAAGGCAAGGAGGTGGAATTGTACGTGTTGGGTTTGGGAGACAGTGGGGCGTGCCAGGCTGGAGCCGACGGCTGGTAGGGATGGCAGGGAGGTGGCATGGGAAAGGCAGAGTGGGCCAGGTCAGGAGGGGCCGATGTGCCTCCTTTGCCCTGTGGTCCCACCTGTGGTGTGCTGCGGAGAGGAACTGGAGGAGGCAGGACCAGCAGCAGGCACAGGACACCCCACGGGCTGCAGCCTGAGGAGAGGCCAGGCTTGGTGGTAGGATCTCCACCCGAGAGGCTGGTAGTGTTCCCCTCAGGGCAGAGGGTCTCCAGGCCTGGGACAGGGCCTGGACAGGAGCTCCCCATCCCTTTGCAGTGTCCCAGAAGTGTGGGTATCCGCCATCCAGGTAGAGCCTCCCACTTCCTCTCAGAGGCGCCTGACCCCCCTTCCCTAGCGCTGGACTCCTCCCGGAAGCCTTCCAGGCCGCTCCGGGTCCTGGCGCTCCTTCCACTTAGCGCCCCTGGAGTTGTTCTGCCTGCTTTTGTGTTTCCTGGCTGCCAGCTCCCCTGGGAGCTCCCAGGCCAGGCCTGGGCACCTCCCATTCCTGTCCCCAGGCCTGGTGGGGGAGGAGTGCAGTGGATGGGGACTTCCCTTCTCCCTCAGGGCTGGAACAGCCTAGCTGCTGGGGGGTGGGATCGGCAGGGGTGGCGCTACCCCCATCTGGCCAGGCTGGCCAGTAGGTCCTAGGTGGGATGGAGCCTAGCAGGAGGGCCTGATCTGAGAGGCCAGGAGGAGGGTCCTGCTGCCGCCGGGCTGAGCGGGCTGAGCGGTGGTTGTGAGTGCGGAGGGCTCCCCCTCTCGTCCTCCCCCCAGCCTGCTCCAGGAGGGCTCCCTCCTCCTCCTTTGTCCTCCGGGGATCCCCAGCCCCAAGGGCTGGTGGGGGTGCAGGAGGAGGCGGTGTGAGCCCGGGTTGGGGGTGTCCTCACCCCCCGCACTGCACGAGCGGGGGGCTGGCAGCTGCCCGCCTCCTGGGCACGAGCCCGTGCCAGCCGCTCCTGGCACAGTTGCTGGCACGCCCGGCAGACTCCCACGGCCACCTGCTCACACCCACCCACGAGCGCTGGCGCGCTGCGGGCCCTTCCGGCTTCGCGGGCCTCCCGGCGCCCCTCCTCCGCTGCTGTGCTCTGGAGCCCCCACCCCAGGCCTCTGCGCACCCGGGCCCCCTCGCTCCCACCACCCACCGCCCTGCCCCCTCCCCGTGCAACTCGGGGAGCTCAGGAGGTGGGGCCTCGGGAGGCCCCTGGGGTAGCTGTGCTGCGGTGGTGGGGGAGGGGGGAGACCAGGAGGCAGGCAGACAGACAGACCGACAGACAGGGTGAGGGCCCCGCCTGCCACCTGGCGCCGCTCCAGCGGGACGATGGCGGGCAGCGCCGTGCCAGGCGGTAATTGCAGACAGACTAATTTAAAGAGATGAGACGGTTATTTTTAACTCGTGTTAAGGTAATGAACGGCGCGGGGGGTTTGCGGGTTCGAAAGTTCAGCACCCCCAGCCCCCACTTTCTGCGGGTTGGGGCCCCCTTCTGTGCGCACCCTGAGGACTCCAGCTGCAAGACTGACTGGCTTGGGGGGCCGCTGCCAGACAGGAGGGAGGGCTGGGAAAGAGACGCCCACTAGCCCAGGGCACATCCCATCAAGTCCTGGCCACCGTCCTTCCAGGTGGGTATTAGCATCCCCGTTTCCCAGGTGGAGAAGTGACTTGCCCTGGGGTCACATCCCTAGAAAGTAGCAGGCCTGGGAGTTGAACCCCTTTATGACCCCCATACTCAAGCTTTTTCTAGACTATGGGGGCTGGAGGGGGCGTCTTGTGTTTGGGTTTGAAAGCCCACCTTCTCCTGTCTTTGAGTGGTAGCTGGTGGTGGCCACCACATGGGGTCCTGGGGCCTTGGAAGCCCCTCTGTCTGTGTCCTGTGAGGGGAGGGCGTGGTCATGGACTCCGTGTATGGATGTGAGCCCCTGGGATATGGGTGCACCAGCTATAGCAGTGGGAGCCCTCTTGGCACCTCACTGTCTCCCTTACCTCGTGGCTGACTCACCAGCACCCTTTCCCTGTTTGCAGCCTCTGGGCCTGCCTCCTAACTTGGGGGTGGTACCTGGGAAGCAGGTACACACTGGTGCCCACTCCTTCCACCTCCGAATCAGACTTTGGGTCTCTAGGGGAACCACGCTTCCTTCCTCAGCTCAATCCCTTCTCACACACTCCCAGTGACAGGGACTGCCCATTGTATTGCTAGATGGGTCTTAAAGTTGTGAAGACTTCCTTCCTTCTCCTGCAGTGGCCCATCGCCCTGGAGCATGGCTCAGGGTGTCCTCGTTCAGCTCTTTGGGGTCAGTTGGAGTTATGGAGTTGGGAGTGGGTGAGGGGGTGGACTGAGCACCTGTAGGAACTTGAGCCAGGTGTGTGGATTCTGGGCCTCAGTATTCTAGGAACCAGGAGGGGTTAGTTGGCACTGAGGGCACAAAATACCAATAGGACTTCTCACGGGAGGAAGTATGTGAGCGCAGGTGTGGATGGACTTGAACTTGGGACTCCTGCTCGGAGATGCCTCCCTGCCCCTGGCAGTACCCAGGTGGCAGATGTACTCTGGGCACAATGAAGGGAGCGCAGGTTGGCCCCCAGAGCCGGCAGATGGGGGGGTGCAGGGTGTTGGGTGGGCATTAACTGAGGCTCTGAGGCCTGGGTAGGGCGCTCAGGGGGACAGCTGGATCTGGAGTGCCCCCCTTCCTCCTGGCACCATGGTTACCATGGAAACCAACTCCTGTTTGGGAGGGTTTGGCTGTTTGCTGCCATTCCCCACCCTCCAACCCATATGTGGAGGTGGGAGGGGGGCCAGGTGGCATGTGGGGGAGGGGCCTCCCACACCCTCCCCCCAGGGCCTCCCTCTTTGCAGAGAAACATCTCTGGTCTCTAAGGGGGGGTGCCTCTTGTGGGAAGGGGAACACAAATTAAGAGAGTTAACGTCTGGGTGTTAGGCAGTCAGTTGGGCATTTCACATAAATGCTCTCGTTTCATCCTCCCTGGGTCCTGCCAGCTGTGTGTTAATAGCCCCATTTTGCAGTTGAGGAAATGGAGGCCAAGAAAGATGAAGTCACTTGGCCAAGGCAGCATAGCTGGGATGAGGCTCAGCCTGGATTTAGACACAGACTTGTCTGTTTCTACCATGTTTCACCATCTCCCAGTGCCGGTGCCGTCTCAGCCCCACATGCCTGCCAGCCCTTCTGCTCCAAGGCTCGCTCATGCTCCAGAACCCTCTGGGGCTCCTCCGTTCCCCTGGGAGCCAACCAAGCCCAAACTACTCTATTTGGACCCCTGGGCCCTCTGCTGGCCTTGTCCAGACCTTGCCTTCCCTCCCACTGTCCTTCCTGCCTCTGATCTCAGGCCACCCTCACATTGCCGCCTTTACACCTGCCACTGGAGTTCTCAACACACACCCACTGCCATTGTCACGTGCTCACAAGGCAGCTACCGACTCATGGACGGATCCCTTGGGACACTCCTCCGAAACTAGGCGGGGTGCTTGAGTGGTTTGAACAAAGACCCGCCTCCCAGGTGATTCTGGAACCCACTGCGTCCCCCTGAGGATTCCTGCCTTAAATCCTTAGTTGTTGGCAAACCTGGCTGATGATCAGAGTCACCCAGAAGCTTTGAGGTAATACAGGTTTCCAGTCCCCATCTCACACCATCTCTAGCAGGCTCTCAGTGAGGGGGCCGTGGAACCTATATTTTAACAGATCTGTCTAGTGACAGGTCTGATTCTGAAGCAATGCCTTAGATGGTGGTTCCCGGGTTCCTGCTTCTCCCTCCTTTCTTCTGCCCTGGTGTGGACCAGCTTCTCCTCCAAGCAGGCTGTCCAGGGTGAGCCCACTCCTCTCCTCCTCACTTTTTCTGGGTCCTCCAGAGAACTGAACCCCATGCAGTCAGCCCGAAGGGCCTGACCCCCCATCTCCAACACGTTCGCTCATCCCTCATGTCTTAGCAGTTGCGCTGTATAGAACATGGATGGAGAGAATGCAGCGAGCAGCCAGGGCCGATGCACTGTGCCACTCAGAGCTTTGGCTGCAGGAGGCGGGGCCAGGGTTGGTGTGAATACTCAGGAGGTCTCTCTGGACCCAGAAAGGTGAGGAAACTGAGCAGCGCAGCGCCTGCTCTCTGAGAGCTCCCCATCTGGTGGAGGGGACGAGAGCATGTGTACCACACGGTGCTGTTCCTACAGGAGCCAGTCCAGTGGGCTCAGCATGACACTCAAGGCCTTGGCCACCTGGCCCCAGTGAGCTCTCCAGCCACATCACTCACCAGCTTCTGGCCCTTGCTGTAGCCACAGTGAACTCCTCCAGCTCAGGATTCAATTGCCTTGTGCCATTACGTACATGCTTTCCTTTAATTCTCACAGCAACACTGTGAGGCTGGTCCTGTTACTGTCCCCGTTTTGCAGATGAGGAAACTAAGGCAGAGAATTAAAGTGGCTTTCATAGTATCCCACTGTAAGAGACAGAAAGGAAACTCCCCAGGGCCCACTCCTCCCTAGCCCATTGCTCTGGCTAGGACATTCCAAACTGGCCTCCCCCTCCACCCCTGTCCAGGCCCCTGTCATTGCCTCTCTGCTCTCCCTAGGAGTTTGGCCCTGGGGCTTCCAGCCTGGGGGATGGCTCTGGGGTCGCTGGCTCCTTTTCTCAGACAGAGAGCTCCCTGAGGACAGGGCCTGACCAGCCTGATGTTGTCCATACCCCACCCTCCCCATCTGCAGGCGCCAAGGTTGATGGCAGCTTCCTCCCTCTGCTCCTACAGCCACCCGGCACCGACTGTGCAGTGCTGCTCAGGGGCGCTGGACTGGCTGCCTGACTTTGAGGTGTCCACGGGTGAAGCTGGGGAGAGAAGATGAGGACTCCCGATTTTGATTCAGGATAAAGACTGCCCGGGGTCATGATGGAGGGCCAGATAATGAGCCATAGGTGTTTGGAGGTGGGGGAGGGGAACCAGGTAAAGGAGGTGCAACCCTCAGGCCTCTTTAGGAGCCGGGCAGGGTCTGGCTGTGTTGGCCAGAGCCCAGTAGGACTTGAGGCTGGAGAAGCAAGCCAAGGCCTGATGGTTAGTGGCCTTGAATGCCAAGCTGGGCAGCTGGCACTCCAAGCTGTGGGGGATGGGGAATGACCCTGGCAGAATAATCACTTGTGGGTGGTGTGGCAGGTGGATGAGGGGAGAGACGGCTCCAGCACCCAGTGTGGGCCTGGGACTGGGGTCTGGGGAGAAGATGAGCCTGAGGGGGATGGAGCCCAAAGAGTCCAAGATGCCAGGCCTGACGTGCCATTCAGTACCCTTCAGTGCCTCGAGGATCTCGGAGGTGAGGCGCAGAGGTGTGCTTAGGGGTCTTGGAGGCCGGAGGGAGGAGCTGACCGGAGCTCCGTCACTCACACTCTATGTGGCCTTGGGCAACTGAGCCTCAGTTTCCTCCTCCACAAAATGGGATAATAATAGGACTTATGCCCAAGTTGTATTGTGAGAAATACAGGAGGGATACATGTAAAGTCCCCAAGAAATCGGCAAATATCACGACTGTTATCCATTGCTCTGTGACGGAAAGGACCCCCCTCCCACTGCTGTGTCGAGTGGGGGGCCCTGGGCCCTGATCCCTGAGGGACACTGACTTGTGCATGTTGGGGGAGTGGTGTCCTTCCTCTAATGCCTTCTTTTCTGTCCCAAAGGTGTCAGATATTCAGGATGTCCAAGCTTCGTCCTGCCCTTAGGTTGACCCACTACTTTCTAGCCTCCAGAGCCTTCCCCATGGCCTTGGGAGGGAAGCGGGCAGGTTTGAGGCTCTGTATTTTTACAGATAAAGGCAATGATTTGCTCAAGGTCACCCTTGAACCCAGGGCTCTTGTCCCGGGATGCCTGCTCCTCTTTGCCCACTTCAAGGCTGTGTGACCTTGGGCACAGCCCTTCCCTCTCTGGCTGAGTCCAATCTCGAGATCTGAATTCCCCTCCCCCAACACTCTGGGAAGCTGTGATGCCTCCTCCACCCCTTATGTCCCCTCCCCCTGTCCTCAGCTGGCCTTGCCTCCTCTGTAACCTGAGCTCTGGCTGTGGGGGAAGGGGCTTGCCCTCTGCCAGAGGCACCTGCCAGCTGAGCAGATGTGAGGGGATGGAGCCCTAACCGCCCCCGCAAGGGGATCTCCGACTCTTGGCCCAGCAGGCCTGGGCTGGGGCAGGCAGTGGTCAGCACACCTAGCCCGGGCCTCTGGCCTCTGCACCCAGAACTTACCCTGAGCACTTGTTCATTTTCAGCGGACATTCATGCTCCAACATGTCCTGCAAGGACCTCTCAGTATCAGAAGACAGATGGCAGATGACGGCTGCTGCCCCGGTCTGGGTGGGCTGCCCTGGGCTTCTGGAGCCCCTTGGCGTGGGGACAGAGGGCCAAGGGCGGCCCCTGGGGGCGAGGCCGGTGTCTGTGCGGGTGGCCGTGCCCCTGGGAGAGCAGATGGTTCTCTTGGCACCATGCCCATTCCTCCTCTTTTCCCCTTAGGAGCCAGCCTGCAGGGCTGGGGCACAGCTGCTGGGCCCTCCCCAGAGCCAGGCCCAGGGCAGGGCTGGGTGAGGTCACCGCAGCTGCTCCCAGGGCCTGGGGCAGGGGTGTGGGGAGGTGCTGCATGCAGAGGGAGGGAGGGATGGAGGGGGCTCAGACTGAATGGACACAGGGAGAAGCCTGAATGGCTTTGCATTCCGGGATCCCCTTTAATCCTGGATGAAGGAGGAAAGAGTGTGGAGGGGTTGCTAAGCCAGTGTGGACAGCCCCCACCCCCACCCCAGGCCCACTCTGGAGCTTCTGCCTGGCATGGGCCCCTCCCTAGAGGCATCTCAGGGTGGGAGGAAAAGTGAGGGAGGGCCCTGGGTGTGAATTCCTGCACCGCTGCTTACAACACCCATGTGACCTCGGGCAGGTCAGTTTGTCTCTTGGAGCCTCAGTTGCTCATCTCTAAAACAAGGATGATGAACCAGCTCAGAGGGTTGTCACAAAGACTCAATAGGATTTTAATCGCTGAGTGCCAGCACGGTGCATTGCACCTGGTGAATGTTCAGTAAATGGTCGTTTCTTTCCTTTGCTAAATTCTCCTGAGGAGCCAGGAAGTGCTGAGGAAAGGAAGGGAGGTGGCAGAGGCCACAGGAATGGGAGGGAGGGGAAACCAGGAGGGAGGAGGCGAGGCCTGGGGCTCCGGCCTGAGGTTTTGCTGGACAGAAACTGCGCAGAACTGCCAGGCCTGAGTGGTTCGTGGCTGCTGAGAGCTCCATCCTATGTGTGGACTTACTGTGAGCCAGACATTGCCCCAGAAAGTTCAAGTGGGGAGGCCGACTCATACACAATTATACTCCAGTTTGCAGTTAGATTTCTGCAGGAGCACTGAGGTGGGAGCAGCTATTCTTGGAGCTTGTGGAGGCGACTAGGAAGATGCCACAGAGCAGGTCTTGATGGAGCTGCAGGAACTGGTCAAGCAGAGAGAGGGAAGGGCAAAGGGACCGGAATGTGCAAAGGCATGGAGGTGTGAGGCATCCAGGGTGTCTGGAGCCCCCGATGGGCTTAAGGGAATGGAGGTGATGAGGCTGGAGAGCATCAGAGGGCTCTTGAATAGCAGTCTGGAGTTGGACCCAAGCCCGGGGGGATGAGGAGCCATGGGCTTTTGAGGGGCGGAGCTTGAGCTTCTGCTGCTGGTGTGTGGACTCTGCTGTCTCTGGGGTGGCCGTGGGGGATGCCAGGGCCTGTCCTTTGACCTCATGCCTTGCTTTGGACATTTGATTCCTCCTGGCCCCTGGCTGCCCACTTCTGTTCCACCGCTGACCCCAAGCCCACTCACCTGTTGACACCTGTGGTCCTGATGCCCCCACCTGCCCTTCTACCCCTCCTCCACTACAGACCCTACTGCCAAGGATTTGCACATGGCCTCAGGCCCCAGAGGTCATCCAGGTCACCCCTTCTGCCAGGAAGCCTGCCTGGACTGAGCGCCAGCCACAGCTTCATCTCAGGCAGCAGAGCAAGTGACCCCCAGAGAGTCTGTGGCTCTGTCTGAGACACATGTGTGTTCCTGGCTCAGACTGGGGCTGCACAGTGAGGTGGGGGGCAAGGCTTGGGACAGGAGCTACTCCTGGGGCTCTGAGACAGGGAGGGGATGAGGTTCTTGCCATGTGGGATCTCATCCGTGGATGTTGGGATTGTTACCCTCTTTTACAGGGGAGGCCCAAGGTCACATGGGTGAAGTTGGGATTCCAACCCTTGCCCTTGACCTTTCTTCCTGCAGGAAGGGTGGGAAGGAAGGAGGCAGAGAGGAAATGGGAGTCACGGTGGGGATGGAGCGCTCACTCAGCCCCACAGGTGGTGTCTGCTCAGGGAAGCATTAAAGGGAGGAGCTGGGTCATCACCCCCTCTGGTAGGCAGGGTCGGCTTCCTGAGGGGAGGGGCTGGGCTGAAGCTTGGACAGTGATGGTACCTGGAGAGGTGTCCATACCTGGCTTCGGGCTTGGATGGATGGACACAAGACCCAGGACTGAACTGGGTGGGTCCTGGAACCCCCAGGTGCCAGGGAGGCCAGGTGGTAGCACAGGGCTCGTGGTGGGTGGGGGGCACAAGACTTGGGTCTCCTGTGTCTGATGAAAGCGAAGAACCTTGGGCTTGAGAACCAAGGCAAGGATGGCCCCTGAGGTGGGCAGCAGGGCAGTGTCCCCCGTCACACTGGGGGTGAGGATGGGAAGAGCCCTGCCTTTGGAATCCAACAGCCCTGAGACCCAGACCTGGCTCCATCACTTCCCAGCTTCGTGGCCTCCGGAGTCATTTAATCTGCCTGAGGCTCAGTTTCCCTCCTTGGTAAAATAGCACTACCTCTTTGCAGGATGGTTATCAGGATTAGAGGAAGAACTGCATCAAAGACCCTAGCCTGGGTCTGGCATGTCGTAGGCGGTGCCCTTCTCCTGCCTCGGGATTGGAAGCACGTGGCAGTGGTGTGCTGGAGCTGGCTTCCGCGGGCTCACGAGAGCCGATCGGGCACACTTCTTCCCGTTCTGCACTCAGTAACGTCATGCTGGCAGCTTAAAATTGGCTATGATGGGAGTATCCATGCCACAGAAATCAGCCAAAGCTACAAATCAAATCCTGGAAAGCTGGAGGAAATCCATCCTGTGGGCCCTCTTTAGCCCTAGAGGGGACAAAACAGGAGACAGGGCAATGCTGGAGCGCTGGCTGGGCCAGGCAACCTAGGACTCAGTCCATGGGCCTTTATGGGCCTGGGGGGGACTGGACATAGTGACAGCACCAGGCAGCTCTCTGTAGGCAGGGGACAGCAAATGGTGGAACCCCTTTTCTCTCCATCCTCCCCCCTCCCCACTCAGAAATCTGGTGGGCTCTGGCTGGAAAAGTAAGATTGGATGAGGCTGAGCTATCAGAGAATGAAGCTGTGCTGGGAGGAGAAATGAGGTTGTAGTGGAAGATAAACGAGGTTGTACTGTCAGGGAATGAGGTGGTACTTGGAGGCAAGGTGAGGCTGCATTATTAGATAAATGAGGTTGTACTGTCAGGGGATGAAGTGTACTTGTAGGAGAGATGACGTCCTGCTGGATCAGTCGGGTCACACTGTCAGAGAACACAGCCACACCACAGGAGGAAGGAGAGCCTTCGACTCGGAGGATAAATGAGGGTGTCCTGCTGGATAAATGAGGGGGCCCATCAGGTGAATGGAGTGCTGTTAGCAGATGAGGTTGTACTTGCTGGATAAATGGGACTGGTGTGCTGGATAAATGGGGTTGTGCTGTCAGAGGAATGCATTACTGCTCGTGGGCGAAGGGTGTCCTGGGAATAGATGAGGTTGTCCTGCTGGATAGATGAGCTCCTGCCACCAAATGGATCAGACCCTGTCCATGAGGGAGGCACCGTCAGCAAGGACAAGGTTCTTCTGTTCCCAGTGGGACTCCTGGAGTGTCTTCTGGCGCAGGTGGTACAGGCTGTGAGAAACCTTGGCCCCAGCAAGCCCTGGGCTACTCAAGTCTATCTGGGCATCAGGGTGGGGGCTGCACTGTGCACCTTGTGGGGCCTTCTTCACCTCTCGTGGGAGCCCTTACTCCTCTCTGCGGTTCCCTCTGTGGGTCACACTGTTCCTGATTTCCTCCACCCCGTGCTTGTCTTTCCTTGTATGTTCCCTTCTCTCAGCCCAGTCTGGAGGAGCTTGTATCATGTGCCAGCTACTCTGCCTAGTCTCCTGAATTCTCCCTGTGACACAGTATTCCCCCTTTACTCTCTCTCATTCATTCATCTGACATTTATTAAATGCCTAGTATGTATCAAACACAGAGGGTACAGTAAAAACCGGACAAAAATCACTCATGAAATAGGGAAACCAGACAATAAATAATATAGAATATAAATTGTATATTTATATATAACACTTATTAGTTTATATATATAAATTAAATATTCATTTAGAAAGCGATAATTGCTTTAGAAAAATTTAGAGCAAGGTAAGGGGGCCAAGAAATGGCAGGGAAGAGGAGCACTTGTTACAAGAGTGGTCAGGGTGGGCCTTGCTGCAAAAGGTGACATCTGAAGAAAGACCTGAAGGAGACGAGAGATGGATGTATCTGGTTCTGGGAGCACGGCGTTTCTCTGAGACAGGGGCCCCAAGGCGGGACGCTGCCTGGCAGGGTTGAGGAGCAGGAGGGAGGGATCCAGCAGGACCGTGTTAGGGGAGGAGTCTGAGAGGTCGTGGAGGGGCTGTGGGCTGCGTCAAGGCCTCCCGTCTTTACTCAGAGTGAGATGGGGGCATCAGAGGCTTGTGGGCAGCACTGGACGGGATGGGGGTTATCGGAAGGACCCCTCTGGCTGGCGTCTGCGTGGAGGAGGGCTGCAGGGGAGCAGGGTGGCTATGTGAGGAAATGGAGGTTCAAAGCATCGTGCCCCAGGGTCGCACTGCTTGTGGGTATTGGAGCCCAAACTGGAATCCAGATCCAACCCCAGAGCCCATGCGCTTTGCCCTGTGCCAGCCTCCCCTCCCTGGTGGGTGAGGCCCCAGAGGCTGGCCTCCCTGGCCCAGGTTCTGAAAGAGAGGGAGATGGGCATGGAATGTATCCCACTCTCCCTTCCCTCTGCCCCCTGATGGTCTCCTGAGGCCCTGAATTAGGGAGGTCTGTCTCCCCTGGGAACCTGCCCCGGGCCTGCATGGAGGTATGGGAGATGTGAGGCCCCAGAAGCCTGGTCCAGCTCTGGGCACCAGGGGAGCCCAGGCATGCCGGGGCCGTGGCTGTGGTGGCAGGTTGCTAGGTGACTCCGAGAGGGAGCCCTGGTTACTGCTGCCCTGGCAGAGGCGGCTCCCTCCTCGGCCTCCCTCACCGCCTCTGTGGCCTCTGGCCTCCCAGGAGGCCTCGTGGGTGAGTTGTGATCGGCGCTTGCCACTGGATCTTGGCCAGGAGCTCTGATTGGTACCAGGTGGCTGGGCCCTGAGGAGCCAGACGGGGCTGCAGGGCCTGGGCTTCCCTCCTGGGGCACAGCCGTGGTGCACACCTGGTGCAGAGCCTGGCCTCGGCAGTCAGGGCCTAGGTCCTTGTGCAGCTCTGGGCCACCTCCCCGGGTGACCCTGGGCAAGGTATGGCCCCCCCCAGGCCTCAACTGCGCCATCCATCTGGCCAGCAGAATCCCTCCCCAGGGGCCTGGTTTTCTGTGAGAATGCAAGGGAGGGGGCTGAGCAGGCAGGGCCCCAGGTGCCCCGGGTGCCCCCACCCCCACTCCCCGAGGGCCTCAGTGTGCAACACTCAGGTTTTGTGTTAGATTCCATTTACTCAAAGAGTTCCAGTACTTTAAAAAAAAGTTTGAAAACTTCTGGACTAGATGATTCTAAGAACTTTCAGTATCAAATCGAAAAGGTCCCCAGAGTACAGTTGGCCCATCTCATCAGTTTCCCAGTAGGGAAACTGAGGCTGGAGAGAAGGAGGGACTTGCTCCAGGTCAGCCTTGGTGGCGTGGGTAAAGCCTCAGGCTGGGGCTCGGGAGGCTTGGGCCGGAATCCCTGCTCTACCACCAGGTCCTGGTGACCTTGGGCAAGACCTTTCTTCTTTCCAGGTTGGACCAGCCGTGGTTTCAGCTGGGGCTCAAGCTCCCAGGGGTACCTGGCTGGACAGGGAACAGAGCAGGGAAGGACGCAAACCTTCAGAGGCTTGGAACATGTGCTCTTGGTAAACAGAATCTAAAACATTATTTTTATAGTCAGAAAATCTGGACGTATTAGGAATTACAATGCAAAATCCCCTTGAACTCTAAAAACAAAGCACAAGTCTTATAGGAAATTTTGACCTTGCAACGTGCCCCCAGTCTTCCTATGCTACCAGCTTCTAGAGAGAGTTTACATGGAAAGTTTGAGAAGCACTGGAGTACTGGCTTCCTAAGATTCTTTGGAAATTCTCTGACTCCTTTCTCTCTCCCCTGGTGGAATGCGATGTCCTTTAGACTCATGGGTGAGATTAACTGAAATCAATACCTGGCTCTGCCACTTAAAACTGTGTGACCTTGGCAACTTACTTAACCTCTCTGAGCCTCACTCTCCTCATCCTGAGATAGGGATCCCAATCCCTGACTTGTATGGAGTTTGACAGAACGACTACGTGAGATAAAGTACTTATAACGCTTATAGGTCTGAACAGGCAGGTTCTGAGCAGATGCTGGTACCTGGCAATGTCCTTCCTTCCTTCTCCCCCGACCCCCAGCACTCAGAACCAGGCTGGCACATAGTGACATTGATAAACAGGTGTTGCCGTACTGACCTCCAGCTGCAGAAGCTGGGAGGTGGAGCTTTTGGTGAGCCAGAGAGTTCCACAGGGGAAGAGAACCAAGGCCTCCAGGCCCCTGAACACAGGTGTGGGGGAGGGGCTGGGGCGCCAGGTGCAGGGGCAGGAGTGGGAAGGGGGTATCTACTTGAGAGAGCACCACTCTCTAGGGGTCCAGCTCCCCTCCTCTCAGGGCCCCAGGAGAAGCCAGGCAGGGCAACTCTGGGAGGGGCGTTGGAGCCCCAGCTGTTAGCTCCAAAGACCAGAAAGTGCTCGAGATAGGGAGCCTGGGGCCCTGAAGAGTCAGGGCGGTACCTGGAGCTGGAGGCGAGGGGTGGGAGCGAACCCTGGGCAGCAGGAAGGACTCCTCCTCCTGGAGACTGGTGGGAGGGAGGCCGGGGGCGGGAGAGCCCTCACGGATCAGTGCTTACTGGGCTCAGTGGATTAATGAGTTAAGAGCAGGTCCGTGAGCTGGGCAGATCTGGATGGAGTGGTACCTGGCATTGCAGCCTGTGGGACCATGGGCAAGTCACATCACGCCCCTGGGCCTCTGCTCCCTGGTCCATGAGACGTGGTAATGCCGGCTTTCCAGGGTTGTTAGTGCCCAGCACAGTCATGCTCAGGATGGTATTAAGGAGGTAGAGACAGAGCAGGTCTGTTGTGTGACCTAAGAGGCGAGGTCCTCTGGCCAGAGTGAGGGATTGAACCAATGTTGATGAGCACCTGGTGGGTTCACCAAGTGCTCACCCACACACATTATCTCAGGCAGTGACCTAACAGCCTTCTAAGTGCTTACTCAATGTGGCCCATTTTTTTCAGACGACTTCACTGAGGCTCACAGAGGTTGAGCCAACAGCCCATGGTCACATAGCTAGGTGGCTGAACAGAGCCAGGCATCCTGCCCGGCCCTTCTGACACCCAAGCCCATGCTGTTTGCACAGCAGTTGCTGAGCCAGGAGGTCAAGGACACCAGGTGGGAGGCCCAGCAGAAGTTCTGTTCCTCCAGGTTCCTGAGGGGAGCCAGGCCAGTGGAGCTGTGGGCTCCCCTGCCTTCTTGGCAAAAGCAGGCAGCGACGGGCATCACTAGAGACTGGCACAGCAGACATTCAGAAGGGGATACGCAGGGGTGGCAAAGGGGAAGCCCAGGGAGGTACGGAGGGACAGCAGAAAGGGCCACGTAGCGTTGGGCAAGCCACATCACCTCCTGAGGCTTGGTCTTCTCGTCTGTAAAGGGGGATTGTGCCACCTGCTTTGTGGGGATCTTGTGAAGGTTCCACCGAAGGGGCTGTGAGGGCAGAACTCCTCTGCTCCAGGTGGGTCAGGAGGGGAGGGTGGGCTGTGGCCGAAAGGGCAGGCTGGAGAGCTGGGCTGGCCTGACGGTGGGCACCAAGCAGAGGTGGGGTCTGAGGTCTCCATGGCCAGAGGATGTGCTTTGAGGGGCTTGCTGGGATCCAAGGCCTCTGTGGAGTTCCCGGGAGCTCAGAGGAGTTGGGGGAAATCTCTGAAAAGTCTCGGGCCTATACCCACCTTGGGGACCCCAGCCTATTCCGCCTTCCCTGGCCAGGCCCCGCCAGCAAAGGGTTAACAGCCTTCTCTACCTGCAGTTGCATTTTAAAGACACGAAATTAAAGCAGGTAATTTATTCTCCCCACACACGAAAGAGCAATTAGTTCTAAACAGGGCTTAATCAGTCACCGCGAGATTGATTTCTGGAGCCCTGGGTTTTCGGGCTCCTGGCGCCATGCCAGGCTGGGGAGGGAGGGGGGCAGACAAATGAGCCGCGGCGGCAGGAGCCCTTACATAATCTGCTGGGGGCCTGGCAGGCTGGCTAGCTATGGGCGGGGCGGGGCAGGGCGGGGCGGGGCTGGGGAGACGGGTCCTGCTCCCCTGCTGCAGGCCCCTTAAGAGTCGCCCTCAGGTTCGGCGATGCTTCCGGAAAGGCCAGGCCCAAAGCTCGGGCCCCACCCTCTGGGCATTGCCTGTGGGGGGCGGGGCAGAGGATGGGTGTTCCGGGTTTGTCCCACTTGGTACTAACACCTGTTCCCCCAACCTCTTTATCCCCTTCCCCTTTCTGGCTCTTTCCTTTCTCTTATCCTCTTGCCTCTTTCCCTATTCCTTCCCGTCCCCGCTTTCCTCATGGCCTCCTCACTTCCCACTCCCCCACCCACGTCCTTGTCTCCGGCCACAGAACTCCATCCGGCACAACCTGTCGCTGCACACCCGTTTCATCCGCGTGCAGAACGAAGGCACTGGCAAGAGCTCGTGGTGGATGCTGAACCCCGAGGGCGGCAAGACGGGCAAGACCCCGCGGCGCAGGGCCGTGTCCATGGACAACGGGGCCAAGTTCCTGCGCATCAAGGGCAAGGCGAGCAAGAAGAAGCAGCTGCAGGCACCTGAGCGGAGCCCTGACCATAGTCCCCCGGGCGCAGCAGCCCCGGGGCCCTTGCCTGCAGCGGCCAAGTGGGCCACCAGCCCGGCCTCGCACGCCAGCGACGACTACGAGGCGTGGGCCGACTTCCGCGGCGGCGGGAGACCCCTGCTCGGGGAGGCGGCTGAATTGGAGGACGACGAGGCCCTGGAGGCCCTGGCGCCGTCCTCGCCGCTCATGTACCCGAGCCCGGCGAGCGCGCTGTCACCCGCGCTGGGTGCGCGTTGCCCCGGGGAGCTGCCCCGCCTGGCCGAGCTGGGGGGCCCGCTGGGGTTGCACGGCGGCGGCGGCGCGGGGCTGCCCGAGGGCCTGCTGGACGGCGCGCAGGACGCGTACGGGCCACGGGCCCGCGCCGGGACGCCCGCCTACTTCGGGGGCTGCAAGGGCGGCGCCTACGGCGGGGGCGGGGGCTTCGGGCCGCCGGCGCTGGGCGCGCTGCGCCGCCTGCCCATGCAGACCATCCAGGAGACCAAGCAGGCCAGCTTCGCGCCGGCCGCCGCGCCCTCCCGCCCCCCCGCGGGCAGCCCCGCGC
>NC_060271.1:16868056-16926243 GCF_021613505.1 Equus quagga | reverse complement strand
TGGCGGGCGCGGCAGCCGCCTACCCCGGCAAGGGGGCGGCCCCGTACGCGCCGCCGGTGCCCTCGCGCAGTGCCTTAGCCCACCCCATCAGCCTTATGACGCTGCCCGGCGAGGCGGGCGCCCCGGGCCTGGCGCCGCCGGGCCACGCGGCCGCCTTCGGGGCCCCGCCCGGCGGCCTCCTGCTGGACGCGCTGCCTGGGCCGTATGCGGCCGCTGCCGCCGGGCCGCTGGGTGCCGCGCCCGACCGCTTCCCGGCAGACCTGGACCTCGACATGTTCAGCGGGAGCCTCGAGTGCGATGTCGAGTCCATCATCCTCAACGACTTCATGGACAGCGACGAAATGGACTTCAACTTCGACTCGGCCCTGCCTCCGCCGCCGCCCGGCCTGGCCGGGGCCCCGCCCCCCAATCAGAGCTGGGTACCGGGCTGAGGGCCGCCTCCCGCGCCCTGGGTGCCGGCCCCGCCCCCGAGGGGCCTGTGTCTTCCCATCCTGATCCCCGGATCCCCACCCCCGACTCCAGCTCCACGGGAGGATCCAGGAGGCAGCCCCAGCCCAGCTAGAGACATCCCTCCGAAGCTGACCGCCGAGGGAAGTGGTGGGGAGGGGCTTGGGCACCCCGCCACTCCTGCCCAAACTCCTGAGACCCACTCCTCCTCCTCCCTGGGCAGGAAGCCTGGGAGTGGAGGCTGAATTCCGGGCTGGGTGGAATGCGGAGGAGCAAGCGGCCGCGCCGGTCTGGGAAGCCAACCCGGAGATGGGGCGGGGGTCTCCGAATCTTCAGTTTCATTTGCGGGGCCCTCACCATGACGAATTGCCCACCCCAAACTGCGCTCTAGTTCCCAAGTGACACTTTCCCACTGGTCTTAGCCTCACCCACCTCAAGCCAGCAATCCCCTCCCGAAAACACACTCACACCTACCTACTGGCTGCTCCCCTTGAGCTGTCCGCCTTCAGCCCTACGCCATCCTCCCACCCCCACCCCCACAGTTCAGCGCCTCTCGCCCATCCTTGCCGGCCCTAGCTTCTCCCCTTCTCTGTCGGAGTCAATTCCGTTTTCCAACCTCCCCATCACCCCCCCAGTGCTGGTCTCAGCCTCTCCAGAGAGCCAGCAACCGACAACCCTTTCTCCGTGCCAGTCCTGGCTCCTCTCTCCCGTATTTATAAGCGTCCTGTCGGGGCGGGCTGTGGGCGCGGCGTCCCCGGCGCATATCGTAGGCAGTGTACCGTGGCCGTGCCGTCAGCGTGTGCGTGTGCGTGTGTGCCGTGTCGAGGCCGTGTAGAGTGCATTGTACAGCATATTTTCATGAATAAAATTGTTTTAAATATTTCCCGCGCCTTTGGCTAGGAGGGGGCGTGGCGGCGGCGGCGGATCATTGGTAGAGATCGTGGGGGCGGGGGTGTCCCAGTGCCTGAGCCCCTACTGGGGCTTTGTGTCTGAGGATGTGTCAGCATTCACTCATGTCTGTCTGCTCAACACATTGGTGAAGCGCCTACTGAGTTCCGGACTCTGGACGGGTGCCTGTGTGGAGCTCTGCACCTGTTTCCGTGAACGTGTGTGTGCCTGCAGGAAGTTCCTGGTTTGGGGAGATTCTGTCCTGAGGAAGCCTCAGAGATTGGAAGAGAAGGCAGAGATATTTACTGAGAACCTATTAGTGTCAGGTTCTGTATTAAGTACCATTTTTGTTCCTGATGTACAGATGATCAGAGAGGGAAAATGGCTTGGGAAGGCAGGGTGGGAGTGGAAAGGAGGCCTTGAAGGCGCCAGAATTCTATTTGGATCCATTTCCGGTGGTTTACCAGCTGTGTGACCATGGGCATGTTTTCAACCTCTGTAGCCTTGCTTTCCTAGAATAGATCACAGGATAGTAGTACCCATCGCACGGATTTCTCCTGAGCAGTAACCGGGAAAAGGTATGTAATGTGCTCAGCAGAGGTCCTGCCCTCGTTCATTCACTCATCCACGGGAGATTTAGTGAGCACCTGCTGTTATGTGCCAGGTCTTGTACCAAGCACTGGGGCTGCCACAGAGAACATCACAGGCACAACTCTGCCCTCAAGGAACTTAGAGGCTTGAGGGGGACACAGATGAGTAAACAGGTGATTATAGGTAAGAGCTGGAATGAATGGAGGAGCCAGGGGGCTGTTGTGGAAATGAATGACACGCTGCACCCATCCCAGGCTTGAGGAGTCAGGGAAAGTGCCTGGAGGGGTTGCTGCCTCAGCTGAGCCTTGAAGGGTGAGTTGGCCTTGGGAGGGGGAGGGATTCAGACAGAGGAACTGCAAGTTCAGAGGCCCCGAGTCAAGGGATCGTGTGGGTTCCAGAACTAAAGGCAGTTTAGTGTGGTCAAAACTCAGAGACAGAAAGGTTACTGATGACATGAAGGCAAATGGGCTGGAGGGGGCAACAGCGAGAGAGGGCCAGTGACCAGGCCAGAGGTGCTGGTGGTGACTCAAACCATGAGGGAGTGGGGAGGGCAGTGGGGTTGGAGGGGAAAGGATGAGGTCACATATAGTTTGGATGTGGGGTCACTGGGACTTGGTTTTGGATCGGACATGGGGGATGAGGGAGAAGGAAGAGTCAGTGATGCCTGGTTTCCAGTTGGGCACCTGGGAACATCGTGGCAGGAGGAACCCTGGGGAAGATGGTGTGCTCAGTCTCAGACAGGCTCAGTTTGAGTTAGGTACCATGGGAACCATTGGGCTTGGGGAGGGATGTTCGGGAGCATGTATACTGTGTGAATGGCATTCCCTGGCACTGGGCGACATGGTAGCCTGGAGATGTCCAGCTGGATAGTGGGGTCAGGAGCCCAGGAAGGTGTCTGGGCTGGAGAGAGTCAGAGAACCAAGGGCACAGAGGCTGTCAGGGAGATATTGGGAGTGGCCTGGGGGGTGGTGCAGAATGGGAAGAGCAGGGGACCCAGGTCTGCTTGGATGGACACCTTAAAACACCTTGGCACTGGACGAGGAACCCACTGGTTGAGATGAGCAGCCAGCGGGAGAGGAGGAGGAAAACCAGGAATCTGGAATCTGTGGAATCTGTGGAAAGAGCGCCATCCTCGGAAGGAATGCCCAGTACTCTTACCCCTCAGAGCCTCACTCTCTTGGTCTGGAAGATTGGGCAGTAGCACCTGTCTCAGATTTGTTTGGAAGAGCAGATAAGATTGGAATTATTCTCTAAGGTCACACTCCTGGCAAGGAACAGAGCCGGAGTCCTGCCCAGACTGTGGGCCTCAATGCCAGGGCTCTCCTGCAGTCCCCAGTGCCTCTGGGGAGGTGGCTGTGAGCAGAGGAGCAGAGGAGCTCTGAGTCAGCAGGACCTGGACAGGTTCTGGGCTTCGAGGTGAGGGGCGAAACCTCCCTGTGGGGTGTGGTAGCTGTCCCTGTGGGTGGGGAGGACATAGAAGCTGACAGATCCTCCCTTGTGACAGATGCCCCACCCCCACCCCATACCAGACTCCGGGACAGCCCAGCTAGGCCTGGGCTCCATATGGGCTGCAAAGCTGCCCCCACCCTAGGCTGACGGAGGGTGGGCTGCTGGTGTGCATGTGCAGGTCTGTGTGTGTCTGTGCTCCATGTGCATCTTTTATGTGGGCCTGTGTGTGTGTATGTGTGCTGGGAGGGGGGCAGGCTGAGTGATGGTCAGGGTCTCCCTATCTGAGTGTGCACATGCCTGAGTGTGTGTGTGTGTGTGTGTGTGTGTGTTGGGAATGACAGTGTCTCCATCTCCCCGTAGGCCCACATGTGCGCCTGGGGCTGTGGAGTCCATGCCTGTGTGAGTTATGTGGGCTACATGCCTTCCTCTCTGAGTGTCTGCCTGTCTCGGCGCATCCCTCTCTCTGGTGCACTGGAGCTGGTGTTCCCCTGCCAGGCGTGTCTTCTGGGCTGCTCTGCTGAGAGAGGGGAGGGGGACAGAGGGACACTCCCAACCCTGGGATCCGGCCAGGCTCAGGAGCAGGGAGCAGCGAGACCACCTCAGAGCAATGACTGAGCTCTGCCAGGCTCAGGCCAGTGGAAATTCCAGAGAGAGCTTCTGTCCTGCTGGGCCGCATCAGGAGGAAGGGAGGCAACACCCCTGCAGCTGGGGGTCCGCAACTGGCCCTTCCCTGCCAGCCTTGGAGCCCAGCAGACGCGCCCCCCTCCATGCCCACTCCCTGGGAGGCGTCTGACACATGATTTATTCATAAAAAGCTATTATTTGTGCCAAAGAAGAACTGAGCTGCTGGCTTTTTAAGTGCTGATAATGCTCTCAGCCTCCTTGCCTCGCCTCCTCTCCCCTCCCCTCCCTCTCCTCTCTCCTCTTATCTTCTCTCTCACCTCCTTGGGACTTCGCATCCTTTCTCCTCCACCCCTTCTTCCCCCTTCCCCTCCAGTTCCCCCTCTCCTTTCCCTTATTGTTCTCCTTATGCCTCCTTTTCTCCCATTTCTCCATCCTCCTTGCTTCTCACCCAACTCACCTCTCCACATCCGCTCTACAATTAGGGGAATGAGGCAGGGTCATGGGGCAAGGGTTGGGGGGTGGTGGCTCAGAACCAATTGTCCCAGACTGGGGAAGGCCTACACAGGCCTGGAGCCCAGGGCACCTACCCCTCCACCGCAGCGCTCACCTCCTCACCTCTTCAGGACAAGGGGAAGGTTGGGAGGAGGGGGAGCAGGCTGGGGGGGGGGGGTGTCTTTGGAGGCTGTCATAACCAGCTCCCCCTATGCTAAAGGCTGTGACTTTAGCTCCCATTATTATTACCAGCCTCCCAAATAAACATTCAGTCTAAAAAAAAATTAGACGTTCAGTCTAAGGTGCACTTGCTATGCAAATGCAGGTTCAAGGCAAAGTCCCTCGGCCCCCTATAACCCTCAGGTGTGCCCCTATAGAGAACATCTGGAGCCACTATTAGGCAGTGCCCAAAGAAGCTGGCATCATGGGAGGTTCTTGGGGCCCCATCATAGAGCTCCCCCTGTTTTCAGACAAGAGGCAGCAGAATGAGTAGCACAGGTGTGAGCGTGGACATGGACACACACAAGGTTTTTAGAAGCAGACATCACAGACCCACACGTGCGCCCTCCCGCTCGCACATGCATGTGCACAGCCACAGCTACGCACGCAGATGGAGAGTTGTTCATCCCTGAGCACCTGCAGTGGGGGCTGAAACCCTTTCCCCATTCGGATCCATGTTCGTTCATTCATTCACTCACTCCATAAACTTTCTATTTGCCACAACTCTGTGCCAGCCCTGGTGCTGGGTGCTGGGTGGCAAAAATGAGCATAATAGGGCCATAGGAGGGGCCCTGGAGCAGGGGGCTACTGCAGGCCCTCCCCTGCAGCCTTGGGCTAGGGGTTTGGTGCCCAGCAGGCAAGGGGTTAAGTCATTTGGCATCCAGAGCTGGAGCCATTAGGCCTCCTAATTATGAAATTATCGAGGTCCTCAGGTGACTGCTAATTTCACACACACTGTTCCTCTCACGGCTAATGAACGCCCGCAGAACCCACGCCTTGTCTTTCCTGCTGAACGGTGACCTGCAGTTAATGAGCTCAGGAAGGCAGACAGGGCGCCGGCTGGGTGGGTGGGGGACCAGGTTGAGGAGGGGGCCGCTCGCCCTTCTTGCCCCCCTGGCTCCCTTGCTGGCTGCCAGCCTCCAGCGAGGACGTCAGGGCCAGAGTCCAGCCCACAGTTTCTGCAGGACAGGCTAGGCCAGGAGCCCTTGGGAGCAGAAAGGGATGCTGATTTGGGGTGGGCTCTGGGTCATGTGACCCTGGAATGAGCTTCGGGGTGGGAGGAGAAGTGAAATGCAAATGGTGGAGGAAGACCATTTCTGCTTGATTCCGGGCCGGGCCTGTGTCAAAGACTTTCATTAAGGGCCAGGGTAACGGCAGCTTAAGGGGTGGGAATTGGTGGAGGGGGGGGCACAGTCCTACCCCGGGGCTGGCATTGGTGATGACTCTGGGGATGGTGGCACTAATGATAGTTGGCAGTGTCAACTGGCAAGGTTTCAATGCTGCTGCTGGTTGCGATTTTTAAAGTTTTAATTCTTTTAAATTAAAAAAGTAACATAAAAAACTAACCTGCACAATAGGAGGGAAATAAAAGTAACACATACTGTTTGCAGTCTTAGGTGGGGGCAGTGCAGGACCCCAGGTCTAGAGGTCATGTTCCCCCAAATAGGGATGCAATGGACCCTTCCGGCTGACTACCAGGTGGGCTTGAAAGCCCTAGGACCTGCCCATGGGGAGGCCCCTGCCCCATGACTCACCAGCTTGGTCAGTGCCAGCTGCGTGGCAATGTGGAGAATGAGAAGAGCAGGGGGTGAGAGGCATGTCTGGGTGCCAGGGCCTAGCACTTGTTCTAGCTTTTTCTGTCCTGTGGCCTTGAACGAGCTCCCTTCCTTCTCTGGGCCTCGGTTTCTCAGTGAGTAAATGATAGGGTTAGACTAGAGCTGTGTTTACAGAAGGGACAGGGCTGGGCTCCTTAAGGACTGTCCATACTCAGCCTGGTCCCCATCAGGGACTCTCCCCTGAGGCTGGCCCCCCAATCTGGGGACAGGTGAGGAATCCCATTTGCTCTGGGTTTGTGTATGTGTGCCTGAGGTGTGAAGGTGTGCGTTACTCCACCCTCAGGAATGGAGGGACACCCTGGCTTCCCACAGCCTGGGTGTAGGTGGCATCCTCTGACAGCAAGTTCCTGCTCTGCCACTGGCTGGCATCTACTTCTGCACCTCAGTTTCCCACCTGTCAAAGGTAGGTAATAAAAGTATGAACTCACTTTGGATGCGACAAAGATCTCAGAGGCTGTCGCTGTTACTATATGACCTGGGCCTGATCAGTTCTCTCCCCAGGTGCTCACAGATCTCTTCCAGGCAGTTAGCTCCATGTTGAGGCCAGGGAAAAGTGTCTATACTGCGGGTGTTCCTGGGGAGGAGGGGGGGCTGGGAGGGTGTGAAGGGCCCCCTCCTGCACGTAGGCACACACCTCTGCCTCTTGCACATTCCTGCTAGCCCTCTAAATGTGTTGTCCCATTTGATCCTTGCAACCACAACATGTGGTAGATGCTTTGATTATCTGCATTTTACAGATGAGAAAACTGATGATTAGAGAGGTTAAGTGATTATCCTAAAGTCACACAGCTAGAAAATGGCAGAGCCAGACCTCAAACCCAAAGCCTGTGGGCCCTTGACTACTAAGTTACACCTTTCCTCCATGAGTCATATACATATGCCCATGGACACGCATGCCACATGCACATATGTCCCCAACCAGGGAGTCTCTCGTCCCCACATCCCACCTGCATGCACACAAACGCACGTCTGTCCTCCCCTGCGCTTAGGCATACAGACCCACACACCCACAGATGCACTTGGACATGAACAGGTATCTTATTACGAGACTTGCAAAAATTCACATGTACATGCCTGCCTGCAAGCGGACGTCCACCCACCAACATGCAAGGCACACGAGAGCATGCATAAACCCACACAAGTTCTATCACATATGCACTCAAACACACTCACCCAGGAAAGTGTGCACACACAAATGCACACCCCCGGGTACACAGATGGTGGTGTTCACCCGTGCATAGGCACTGACATCCAAACACATAGGTACACGAGAAATATCCTCAAAGGAGCATTTATACACGGGTGCACATATGTGTGCCTGTGCAGACACGTGTCCTCCACATGTGAAGCAAGGCACGTGGCTGCTCTCACACGTGCACACAGGCACAGGGGCACACAGGCCCAGGCACCCTGGCGCAGTGAGGTGAGCACCTCTTGTACCGTGGGTGTGATGGATGGACCCACGTTCTAAGTGACTATCGAAGTGTCGTGGTGTGCGAGGTGCAAACACCAATTAGTGGGGCCTTTGAAAGCATCAGCTTGTTAGAAGAGAAGCAGAAAAGGCTGGAATTGGCATAAAACACGGAGCTATTTAACTCTCGTGGGGTGGGGGTCTGTGTGCTGTGGAAAGTCCTTTGGGCAGAGCTCCCTCCTCCACTCTGCACTTGTTAGAGGAGAAGGACCCTCACGAGGGGCCTTGGCAGGCGGCTTTGATGCTCCTTGAAAGCGGGGGGTGGGAGGGGCAGCCTCCTGCCAGCTCTGGGCTGGCACTGAGCGAGCGGGGGCTGCGCCAACTGGCGATCAATTTCATGCACATCGTAAACCTAAGTGCTTTCTGGAGAGTCGGGCAGATTGCACATAAAGTCCCCTTCTGTCCCTGGCACACGGGTGGGCGGGTGAGGCAGAGGCTCCCCCTGGTAGGCAGACCTCTGCCAGGCTGCAGGAGACCTGGATAACCTGGTTCCCAGTAGCAGGTATCCTTGGGGACGTGGAGAGTTCTCTCAGGAGGCTGGCACTTCTGGGGGCAGCTGGGGATTTGGACAGCCCCGGGGTCTGCCAGGCTCTGCTCCCTGATGGCTGAATGGCTTTGGGCAACCAGCTTCTCTGACCCTTGGTTTCTTCATCTTTAAAATGGGCTGATGTCAGAATTAAATGAGTTCCTGTCTGGTGCATGATGTGTCACAGAGCTGAAGAACCTATGAGCACGCGTGAGGTCACATTTGCGTTTATTGGGAATGCCCAAATGATTAAGGCTCTGGTTCCCCACCTCTCACTGCAGGGCCTCAGGCCACCCGCCTCAGTTTCCACCATTTCTGGCAGGCTCCAGAGGTGGGGTCACACAGGGGCCCACAAACCTATCTTTCACGACAGGAGCCCACCCATTCTTCCATCCTGGTCCTGCCCACACTCCTGTTTATGGACATCTGCCACCCTTGAACCTGTTTGACGGATCCACCCCACCATTCCTCCCACCGGAAATATCAATACCAGGTCAAAGGGGTGGCCTCTGGATGTCCCCCTGACACTCTGTCCTCTGGATGCCCTAGTGGTTCTGGGATCTTCATCCAGGCCAGGGCAGCAGGGTGAAGATGGGGGGGACACAAGGGGTAAGGGGTGGAGGGGGCTGTGTTCCTGCTCAGCTCTGGGCCTTGTCATCTGGTCCCCAAAGAACTGGGGTTGTGCTTATCATCTCTCAGACACTCTCATGAAATCAGTTTCTTCAGCTTCTGTCCTCACCCTGACCCTGGAGCTGAAATCCAGGCCGTGGCCTGGGCTGGGGAGGGGCTCACACAGCCAGCATTCCAGGAGCCCATACGGTGGAGGGGTTAAGAGTTCTGAAGCCAAACTGCCCAGATTCACATCCGGGCTTTGCTATTTACAAGCCACACGATGTTGGGTAACTTACCTTATCTCTGCCTCAGTCTCCTCATCTGTGAAATGGGGGTGATGTTACCTACTCATAGGGCTGCCGTTGTGAGAAATAAATAAGTAAACATTAGTAAAGTGCTTGGAGCGGTACCTAGCACAGAGCAGCACGATGTGGATGTTTCCTGATATTATTATGATGATATTAATATTATAACCATTGTTCCTGTTTCTCCAGTGCCCTTTTCAGACTCTCCTCCCCAATTCTTACTCTTCTAATAACAAAATCAGTCTCCATATTTATCAGTGGGTTCCAAACCGAACTGGGAGTGGGAGTACGACAGGGTTACTACAGTTCACAGCTCTAAGGGGTGACTTCCACATTATAAACTTTGTCAGTGTCCCTCCCCCCTGGAATTGTTCAGTACCCAACCTGAGCAGCTGAATGCAGTTATCTCTTTCTTTTCTCTCTGATAAATGGAGCCCTGCTGTCTTACTCTGCTTGGATCGCTATAACAAAGTACCACAGACTGGGCGGCTTAAACAGCAAACATTTATTTCTCACAGATATGGAGGCTGGCAAGTCCAAGCTCAAGGTGCTGGCAGATTTGGTTCCTGGTAAGGACCCTTCCTGGCTTGCAGACGGCCGCCTTCTCGCTGTTTCCTCCCATGCGGAGAGAGAGTGCTCTGGTCTCTTCCTCTTCTCATAAGGGCACTATTACTGCTGTGGGAGCTCCACCCTTATGACCTCATCTAAACCTAGGCCCCCAAAGGACTCCACCTCCAAACACCATCACATGGGGGGTTGGGGCTTCAACATATGCATTTGGGGCACACAGACACTCAGTCATAGCATCTGCCCAGCCAGGGCATCTCGTGGTCAGGGACTTACAGTGAGCCTGGCATGCAGTAGGCACTCAGGAGCCGGGTGCAGACCTTTTAACAGTTCATCCTCACCACCACCCAGATGGTTGTCCTCAGATTAAAGACAGGGCAATTACACTCAGAGAGGGCTGTATTAGTCAGGACAAGACAGGCTATGCTGCGGTAACAAACAGCCCCTAAATCTCAGTGGAGAAACATAACAAAAGCTTATTGTTGGCTTATGCAAAATCTCCCGCAGGTCCAGGCATCTCTCTGGGCTGCTGTCCTTCATGGGGTGACTCAGCTCTCCATGCTGCTTTGATCTTGAGGATCCACCATCTCAAAAGCCGCTTTCTTGGTTGCTGCAGCAGCTGGAAGGTCACGAATCAGCTTTTGTATGCTTTGGCCAGGAAGTGACTATTTCACTTCCATCCACAGCTCATTGGCCAGGAGCAGTCACATGACCCACTGACCGAGAAGGAGCCTGGGAAATGTAGGCGTATGTGCATGCAGGAGAAGCGGGGAGGTGACTCTGTGTGTCCAGGTGTGGACCAGACAAGAAGGCCAGGGAGCTTAGAGGGAGAGGAAGTCCTGCCAAATGGGGCAGAGAGGAAAGGGGATGGAGCTGGGCTTTGAAGAGGGGGCGAGATGGATTTGGCAGGAATTAGGCAAAGACGAGGAAGAGCACGTTCCACGTGGGGACAAAGAGAGAGTAATCACCTGGAGGTGGGAAAGCATAAGATGCCTCCAAGGAACAATAAGAACATCCCGCTTTGAGCGGTCTGTCTAGGGAGGATGGGGAAGGCGATGGTGGACTTTCAAGGCCTTAGAGAAAGAGAAATATTTTGGAGGCAGAATTGATGAATCTGCAGTCCATTATCAACCCTGTGTGGATGCGGTGGGAGGAGGGGCTCTGGTTTAACTGCCAGGTTTCTGTCTTGGGAAACTGGGAGAGGAAGGTGCCAGTCATCAAGTTGGGGGATCCAAGAGGAGGAGTGGGGTGTAGGTCAGAGAGAAAGCTTGGTTTGGGCCACCTTGGGGTTGAGATAGCCATGGAACACGCAGGGAGGGGCCGGGAGGCACTGGATGGTCGGGTCCCAAGCTCAGGGGAAAGAGCTGGGCTGGAGCAGAAGATCAGAGGTGGAGGCACACAGACGGTGACTGAAGCCTTGGGCATGGATTACATTACCCAGGGGTCACGCGAAGGGTGAATGGAGAAGGGGACCCGGGACAGAGCTCTGGAGAGCAGCCTTGTGAGAAGGGCAGGGGTGGAGTCAAGAAGGTAACAGCCAGAGGGGTGGGGGCAAAGCCAGGAGGCATCGTGGGAGCAAAGGAGAGCCAAGAAGAGAAGATAAGTCAATTGTGCCTGATGCTGTCCCCTCATCCAGATGAGCGCGGCCGTGGGCTTCGTGACCCATGGTCACTGGTGGTGGTGACCTTGGCGAGGATTGTTTCTAGGGCATGAGGGGTACAGAAGCCAGCCTGAAGTGGGTCAAAGAGCAAGTGTAGACAAGTCCCAGAAGCTTCCCTAGAGGGGAGAGATGGCTGCGGTCGAAGAGGTTGGGCTGTCAAGGGAGAGTATTTCTTAAAATTATTTTATCATTATTATTGTTTTTTAAGAAAGGAGAGACTTGAGTGTGTTGACAGCTGACAGGAAGGAGCCAGCAGGGAGGGAGATACTGGAGATTCAGGGGATCCCTGGGGAGTGCGGGGCAGTGGGGAGGAATCCAGGACGGGGGTCGGGGGTTGGGATTCGCCTAGAAGGTCAGCCATCGGTGGGCCGTTGGGGCAGGGTCACCCCTGTGGAAGCCATGGAGAGGGAGATGGGGAATGACAGACAAGTAGCTGAGGCTCGAGGGCCCCAGGGAGACCGAGGACGTGGTGGGTGGGGGTGTGGGTGTAAGACCCAGGAAAAGGGAGAGGTTTGGAGTGAAGGGATGAGTTAGAAAAAGAGGCAGAGAGAGGTGGGAGACAGAGAGAGAGAGAGAATCAGAGAAATGAAGACACAGAGGGAGAAGAAGAGAAACAGAGAGGGGAGGCTGAAAGGCCAGGCTGAGGCTCAGGAGAGGACCCCTCAGGAGAGAACCCCTCAGGAAAGACCCCTCAGAGTGAGCATGGGCGGCCCTGAAGTACCTGTGGAAAGAATATATGCTTTTCTCAGGGGATCCTGAGCCAGAGCTCGGATTCTCTCTCAAACCCGACTGGCGCCCAGCCCAGGAGTCCACCTGACTGTATCCATGCAGATGCCCAGGCCCCTTGCTTTCCAGGACCCGGGTGTGGGGAGGGTGTCTGCCAAGCCCTTCCTGCATTGCAGGGACCGGCCATGCCCCTCAATGCCTGGTCCTGGGCAGAGGGCAGCCTGGTCTTCACTGGGGCAGTCCAGGCCTCTGGCCACCCCACAGGCATTGGCCTCCAAGTATGGACAGGCTGTGAGGGAGACGAAGGTTGTAGCCAGGCCCCTGCCGCCAGCCCTCATGGCCCCAGCCCCAGGCCCTGGTCGCCCCATGGGGCCTAGGCCACCCTGACATTCACCTAATTGTCTTCCCGCTTTGATGAGTGGCTCCGCAGAGGCGCTGCCACGGATCAAATTAAATGTGAGCCAAGCAGGCAGCCCTGCTGATGAGACGGGAAATACCACATTTACATAGTCCAGCACCGGGTGGGGAGACCCAGGCCCAGAGAGACAAGGATCCAGGGGCCCAAGAAGAGATGGAGTCAGAGAGATGACAGAGAGCTGGGGGTGGGGCAGAAGGAAAGAGGTGGCATAGAAGGTGGGCGAAAGCAGGCAGGCGCAGTCCACAGGGTCCCAGTCACTTCTGCTAACGAAGGAGCGGGGGTGGGGGGAGGAGGGAGATCAATACAGGTAGGATCTTGCCACCTCCAGGCAGGTGACCTCCGCCCTGCCAAGCCCAGCCAGCTGGCCCTGCAGGGAGGTAGGAAGGTGGCCTGCAGCCCCAAGATGCAGCTGAGTCCCCTCCCGCCTGGCTCCCAGCTGGGTCTCCGAGCAGCTCCCCTCATCCCACCCCAGACCCCACAGCTGGGCTCCAGCTGCTTCCCCAGCACAGCCCTGGTGGGTGCGGCCGTGAGCTTCCCCTCAGTTCACTTGGGGACATTCTGGGCTGCCCCAGGAAGGGTGTGTGTGGTGCGTGTACGAATGTGACAGCAAGAGCGTGATCACATGCAGCACCGGCATGGGGTCTTCTGGGTGCAGGTGCATCAGCTGCACTAGCCCTGGGCGCTCGGAGGACATTAGTAAGCTCGGTCTTGCCTCCGCTCGGTGTGGCCCGGAGGCTCCCACCTGCGGACCCCGAGTCTGTGTGCAGGCACATGGGGCACTGGTGTTCAAGTCAGGGAGATGGTGCCAGCAGCCCCTCCCGCCCCTAAAAGCACGCTCCAGGAGCAGAGCCCTGTCACAGCCTCAAAACAACTCTGCGAGGAAGCCACTGATATTCTCCCCACTTTACAGAGAAGAAAACAGGCCCAGAGAGGGGAAGTGGCAGTGGCCTGACTAGCTAGGAAGGGGCACTGCCCAGACGCGAACCCAGGAAGTCCTACTCACCTCAGTGGGTCCTTCTCTGCTCCGTCCTCTGTCCTTCTGAGTGTCTGGGGCCCCCGATGAAGGCTGGGTCTGGTGGGCTCACGATACTCAGACCAGAGCCCTTGTGCTTGGTAGGGGTTGAGAAGTCCTTATTCATCCCTTCCTTCAGCTGCCTAACTGGGTTCCCTCCAGAAACGCCCCCTCCCCTCCCTCTGCAGCCTCACAGGCCTGGGCTGGATGCCTGGGATGGCACTTGGGCTGTGAATGGTATTTACTGAGCACAAACGCTGTGTGCCGGGCCTGAGGCACGCCCTGGACATGTGTGTCACTGAACCCTTGCTTCGACCCCGGGCAGGTGGCACCCTCAGCCTCATTTGCGAGACGTGGAGGCTGAGGCTCACACAGATCAGGGAGAGGCGTCCTCTTCAGAGTGGGGCTTCATTGGGTTCCGTCTCTCTCCTTTCGCTGAGTCCCCTCCCTCTGTCACTGACACAGACCTGGCCAACCAGGGAGGCAGGGGGGTGTGGAAGGAGAGGCTTCCTGTGCTTGAGTGTGTGTGAGCTTGCACATGCCCACAGGCGTGTGGGCTTGGGGCCAGGGCCCGCGGGACGCCCTGCCCTGTGCCGGGGTCTGTCGGTGCTCTTGCCGCCTCCTCTCCTTGACTCCTCACAGCAGCTCTATGACCCGGGAGTTGGAATGAGCCTCCCAGACTCAAAAATGGGAAGTGACGGCAAGTTAGCCTCAAGGCTAGTTGTGGGGTCCAAGTGTCCAGATCCCCAGCTCTTTCCAGCAGCCGAGATTCAGCGAGGTTTGCACCTTCCTTCCCCCATGGACACTCCTGCTTGGGGTCCCCCCCACCCCCGCCCAGGGGAGCTAGACCCACGAGAGCGCCTGTTGGCTCCACTGAAAAGCCCTTCCCCCTCACCCACGGGGTCCAGGGCGGCTTTTACTGGGAAAATAATTAGAAATCTAATTCTTATTTCTCCCACTCCGCTAATTGTCTGTGGACAATTTGATTGTAACAGTCGTCACTGAAGCAGAAAAACCACCTTATTTCTGCCAGACATCCTCTCTGCAATTAACACTAGCAACTGCCTGGCTCTCCTCTCACCTGCTGAGGCGAGACCCAGGGCAGAGGTGCCCTCACCTCTCTGCCTCCCGGCTTTGGCCAGAGCACATCTGGGGCCGAGGCCTGGCCGCAGCGGGGATGGGGCGGGGGCAGGTGCCAAGGGACCTACAGGGCAAGGGAGCTGGGAGAGAGAGAGGGAGAATATGAATATTTGTGCATTTGGGGAAAAGGAGGGAGAGACGCAGGCCCAGACCCAGGGAGAGATGGGGGCAGCAGGCCAGACTCAGGGCAGAGAGAGAGGGAAGAAGGGAAAGCCAAAGAGGGAAGAAAATGCCCAACGTGGGCCAGGCTGAGGAGGCAGGAGCCAGGACCCCCAGCCCAGACCCTGTCTCTGCCAAGGCAGGGACACACCTCTGAGACAAAACCAGACAGTGTTTTGAGGAGGCGGCTGCTGAGGGCTCCCCAGAGGGCCCGGCCTCCTGTGGGATGTGGCTGATTAAGAAGGGAAGGAGGGGAGGAGGGGATGGGACAGGAGGGGTGTGCCGGGGTGGGAAGCGTGAAGGATCCAGGGACCAAAAGGAGAATGTGGATGGGGACAGGACTGAGCATGAGACAGCCATACAACCGGGCACTGACCTGTTGATCAAAGCTGTGAGGGCTCTGCTCTCCCACCCTCCACCCACACCCTGCCCTCCCCTCCCTGGGAGCACAGCTCTCTGGAGGCAGACACCTTCCATTTCTAGCCCAATCTCCCCACACATCTTGTCTCCGGTCTCCAACCCCATCCCTGTGCCCCACCCTGATCCCCTCTCTCCCTCCTGGTGCAGAAGCCCTGATCTCCTGCGGGCTGGGTGGGGTTGAGCCCGCTCTCTTGGGGTGTAGGCTGAAGATCTCACAGGGGTCCCCTTTCCCAGAGGGGGCAGGAGGGAGGGCCTGTTGGCTGTGTTGGCACCAACCTGCTCTCAGAGGCCCATTCCAGGGTGTCTGCCCCAGGGTGGGTGCCTGCGGGGGGCTTGCTGGATGCTCCACACAGGTGCAGGGGGCGGGCAGCCCAGCCTCACCTCATGGGGACCCCTGAGCAGCCTCCTCTGCCCAAGCCCCCTGCCCCTGAGCCAGGCCAGGAGGGAGAGTGCAAGGGGACTGAGGGGCAGGCAGCCATGTGGCTGGGGCCTGGGGCCTGCACAGGGGTGGCAGAGCGAGAAAAGAGTGAGAGAAAGCGGGGCTTCAGCCCAGCGCCTCCTCCACTTCTTCTTCCCTCTGCTGGTTCTCAGTCCCCCCACCCCCTCCTCCCAGGCTTGTCAGGAAGGATATGGGGGGGGCGCCGGGGGCTCCTGTCAGTCGCAGGCTGGAGAGCTCCCGAGCTTCATTAACATGCAAATTAGCAAGTTCTGACTGGCTGTGGCAGCGATGGGCAGCCACCCCTCCCAGCCCCAGAGTGTGTGTGTGTGTGTGTGTGTGTGTGTTGCCGGCAGGCAGCAGAGTTTGAAGAGGGGGGATTGGCTCTCATTGCCCTGGACTCCACAGACAGCAGTATACAGGCGTCTCACTTATACACACACTTATAAGCACATACCTACACAAAGACACACATAGTACATATACACACAGACACACATATGCCATATATGTACATATATATGCACATCAGACATATAGACATTCCTGGTCACAGCCAGCCAGCCACATATCTACTACTTAGGGACATCCATGGACACACAATCACACACACACAACCTCACCCACAGTGGACAGACCCTAAATGGTCTCAAACAGGCAAGCTCCCCACCTTTTCAAACCTACACTATTTCATACTCTCACACACACAGTTCCCCCCAGAAACACACATACATACAGAGTCCCAGTCAATCACACAAAGTCACACGTAGGCACACAGTCCAGTGAGAGGCAGGCTCTGAGCCTCCACAGTCTGCCCCAGAGTGCGGCCGTCCCCTGGGTCCCTCCCGCCCATCCTGTGGCACGTTCCCTCCACCGGAACTGACTGAGACCAGCAGGTCTCCCAGCCCACCCTCCTGGCTGAGTTACTTGCACCGCTGGCCCCTCTGCTCGGACAAACCCCACCCCCCGCCCTGAACCTCCTTCACCAGCCCACTTGCACTGTCTTCTAGTCGTCACCTGCCCTGCAGCCTGCCCCGGCCTCCCTCTGTGGGGTCAGGCCCCTCCTGTGGCCACACGGTCCCCAGGCTTCCCTAGAGAGTGGCCCTGGTCACGCTGCACTGAAATTGCCTGTTGATGCGTCTGCCTCCACCGGGTGGGAGCTGCAGGAGGCCGGGGCGGCGTCAGTCAGTCTGGTGTGCTGCTCGGTCCCCAGTGCTCAGGTCACTCCTACCCTTGCGTTGTTTCCGCAGCAGGGCGGAGCAGGAGCCAGCAGCGATAATAACCCAAAGAACTAATACTTCTGTGGCCTGGCCACATACACAACCACCCCACGAGGGTGTGCCTATTCTTATACCCCATTGTTACAGATGAGGAAACTGAGGCATGGAGGGGTTAAGGATCCTGACCAAGACCACCCAGCCTATAAGTGACAGACAGAACTGGGATCTGAACGCTAGTGGTCCAGCTCTCCACGGCCCGGCACGTGCTCTTCCCCGGGACACCAGGCAGAGACTCAGAGGGTTGGGGGGCAGTCAGAGGGGGTGGGGGAACAGAGGAGGGGAGGGCAAGGGCAGCAGGAGGATTGTCCAGGCCTGAGGAACAGAAGGGGGCTCTGGACCTCGGAAGGGAGGATCTCTGCTCACTCACACCTGTCGTGGAGGCTCTGGGCTGTGGGATCCTGGGGCATCAGGGCTGGGGAGATCAACCAGACACCCCGCATTGTAGAGAGGGGGTGACTGAGGCCAGAGAGGTCGAAAACTTGATGCCCATTTCTTTAGTCCCCGCTGCATGCTAAGCATCTCATCTGAGGGCTCTTCTTGGATCCTCGAGACAGCCCAGTGAGGTTGGCACTCCATTTTACAGGTCACACAAGTGGGGCTCAGTGTATCTCCACAGGCCCAAGGTCAGTCTGGTGGCCATGCGTGGTTCCATCTTCAGGGAACCAGTTTCCCCAGGCTAACCCTGCTTTTGGAATGGGAGCTGCCATCTTTGAAGAGCCCACCCTCATGGGCATTGTTGATTGGCTCAGGGATGGACACATGATTCAACCTGGGCCAATCAGAGCACTGGCTTGAGCATTTTAAACTTGGGGCCAAGATGAGACTCTGGAGTTTTCAGCAGCCTAGATTCCCTTGTGCAGTGGGAGAGTGAAGGAGTCTGACTATAACCTGCATGTCACGGGGCATCTGGGGGCTTCGGCATGCCCTCGGCTTACTGGGCAGTCTCCAGCTGGTTCCACTAGCTCCACCTTGCACCCCTCCTCCATCCTCACATCACCTCTGCTTGTCTAGGGCCCACTGTCACCCAGGGTTCTCACAACAGATGTCTGGGTGGATGGAAGGCAGGCAGGAGGGGGCCCTGCCCATTGGACACCCCAGGGGGTGCTGAGATAAGACTCAGGGCGCAGCCAGCCTCACTCCTGGACAGTCATGGGTGAAAGGCTGAGGGTCGTCATGGAGGGGTCCTCACCCTCACACTGTCTGAGGCCAGGGCCTTTGTTTCTTATTCACTGTGCCCAGAACAGGTTCTGGCATACAGCAGGCACTCACTGTCCATTTGTGAAATGAACAAACAGATGGATGAACTGACCCATGTCTCAGGCCCTGGCTGGGCCCAGAGCTCACTCGCCAGGGTGGGACTATGGTGGGTGTGCCTCCCTGCTCACCTGTCCTCTCTGGTCCCTTTCACCGCCCCCACCCAGCCTTTGGGTCTTTTACGCAGTCCAGGGGGTGGGGGTGGGTGGCTCTCTCATGCAAGCTGCATCCAGTCGTGGGGGCTTACCTTAGGAGAGGACCTTTTGAATGTAAAAGGCCAAGAGTACACACCTTTGTTTCTCTTGTCAAAAGTAGGGGTGACCCCAGTGTCACCGTAGATGGTGGACCAGGTGTGAGTGGTGCTCCCTGAGCTGTGTAATGCGGCAGCTCAAGACTGAAGCCCAAGTGCCAAGCTGGGAAAGACCCTTGGAGAACGAGTGAAGACATGTGGTGAGGGTGGGTGGGAGATCATTAATTAATCATCCAAAATGTCATCAGGCCATGTCAGCTGTTGAGCTGGGACTCCTGACAAGTGGGCCCCCATGGGTGCCTTTCTGAATTCCTCGGACAGAATTCTCAGCACTCACCATTCGCTTCTGACATCAGAGTTGTCAGGGCTTCCTGAATGTGGCCTGCTGCATCCTGCCCCGTCCCCTGGGCCCCTTCCTTTCCCCGACCCAGTGGGGGCCCAGGTGGGCTTGGCCGAGACCCACTATCCAGTCTGAAGGCTGCTGTTAGGCCTGTTCCTTCTATTCTGGGATTTTTGATCCAGGAGAGGGCCCCAGGTCCCTGGAGAGAGAAGAGAAGGCCCGGCCTGCCCCGTGTGCCGGCACAGCCCCCGGGTCCCCTTTGAGAAAATCCCCGAGGTGGAACGGAGGTGTCTGGGTTTCTGGCTCTGGTTCCCCGGCTTGGCAGCTGCCTCTGGCATTTGGCACAGACAAGGCAGGAGCACAGCAGCCAGCTGGGGGCTCCAGGGGCGAGGGTGGTCGGCAAGCCAGGGCAGCCCTTCCCAGCCTTGGAAGCAAAGAGTTAACCGGCTGGGGAAGGAGGGAGCAGCAGTCATTTGGCTAAGGAGCCTTGTTAATTGATTCCCTCATTCCCATTTGTTCCTGCTAAAGAGAGACAGATGAGAGGGAGCCCGCCAGGCCCGGCTTGGCACCCGGCAGCTTGGCTGGGCACAGCTGTGCTCCTGGCTCTGGTGTCTCTGTTGGGGGGAGGAGCCGGTCACAGCGGAGGTGAGGAGGTGGGGCAGGCCCAGTGCCTCTGCTCACCTCAGTACAGGAGGAGCTGGTCACAGTGGAGGACAGATCTTTTCTTTCACCTCTTCTATCTTTTTTGTGACACCTCTTCTATCCTTTGGCTGGCACAGTGGCCACCCATGGTCCCGGAGCTCAGTAGCAGATCCCAGAAGCCACTCCCTCGCTGTAGGCCCACGATGGGCCTCTGCCAGCATGGGGCCCAGGCACGCTTTCTGTCTGGAAGAGGTCAGCTCTGGCCTGTCCAGCTGAGTTCTGTGGCTTCATGAGGCAGGCTCAAGTCCATATCACAAACTGGCATCCTTGTCATGGCCACAGGCTCCGTCTGCATCCCCTGGTCCTGCCTGCTTCAGACTCACCTTTTTATCTGTTCCTGCCACGCCTCGTTTCAGCCAAGCTCGCTGCTGCCTGTTCGAGTGGGCTGTTTTGGATGGTGCCAGACGAGGGCCTTGCCAGTGTCCCCCAAGGGAATGGAGTTTGAATGTCACAATGCAGTCGCGCATGGAGACCCCTGAGGTGAAATCCTGGCTCTTCCACTTACTAGCTGCATAATTTAGGCAAGACATTTGTATCTCTCTGAGTCTCAATTTTCTCATCTGTAAAGTGGCAGTAATGCGAGTGCCTATCTGTGGTAGGTTGCAAAAGTGGCCACAATTTGCCACCCCTCCCTGAGCCTGCCCCATGGCAATATACCTTTGCAGCTTCTCCATCTCCTTGAATCTGAGTTGGCCTTGTGACTTACTTTGGCCACCAGAATGTGGTGGAAGTGCCAGGGCCAGTTCTGGACCTGAGGTCTTGCACGCTCTCATTGGCTCTCTTGGAGCCTTGCCCAGCTGCTGCGTGAAAAACCTTGGGCTATCCTGCTGGATGAAGAGAGACATGGCTCAGTCACCCCCATCACCCAGATGACAGATAGGCAACTCCCAGAAGTGGAGCCACTTAACTGACTAGGGGCTGAGTGCAGACGCATGGGTGAGCCCAGCCACGACCAGAAGAACGGCCCAGCTGAATTTCCAACCACAGAATCACGAGCTTAATAAGTGATTGTTGTTTTAAGCCATTAATGTTGGGGTGATTTATTATGCGGCAAAAGCTAACTAATACACTCTCTCGAATCATTGCTGTGGGGACAAAGATGAGATAATGTAAGTAAAGTACCCAACAGAATGCGTGGCACAGAGCAGGTAATCAGAAAGTAAAGCTTCTATTACTGTTGCCCAGGGTGGGGTCACTGACCATAAATTAAAGCCTTTTGCATTTGACAGCGTTCTCTCATAGGCACTCAAATTTACGGGAACTCTCTCTGAGCTACCCCCTCCACACACCTCCTCTGTAGTAATAATGAAAACGATAGATGACATTATTGAGCATGAACACTGTGCCAGGCTCTGTAGCAGGTAATTTACATGCATGACCTCATTTAATCTTCACTTCACCTTATGAGAGAGACACTCTCCTTTATACATTATTGCATTTTGCACATTCACCCTTTCACATCCCAGCAAACTGAGGCTCAGAGTCATGAAATGGAATTTACCCAAGGCCCCACAGCTCGTGAGTGGCTTCAGAGCCTCTAACTTGTTAGAAAGCAATTGAGGGGCCGGCCTGGTGGTGCAGTTGTTAAGTGCACACGTTCTGCTTCTCGGCAGCCCAGGGTTCGCAGGTTCAGATCCCGGGTATGGACATGGCACTGCTTGGCAAAAGCATGCTGTGGTAGGCGTTCCACATGTAAAGTAAAGGAAGATGGGCATGGATGTTAGCTCAGGGCCAGTCTTCCTTAGCAAAAAGAGGAGGATTGGCAGTAGTTAGCTCAGGGCTAATCTTCCTCAAAAAAAAAAAAAAAAGAAAGTAATTGACTACCTTGGGCTTCCATCTGCTTTGCCGGTTCAGCTTCCATCTGCAGGCTCTTTCCGGGCAACCTCAGCCTCTGGGGATTTGAGGGCCTTTCTCACACTTTTATCAGATGTTCCAGTTACACCCAGTTAGATCCCCGCCCAGCCCCTCTGGGAACCTGGACACTGCGCCTCTGGCCTCACACACACACACACACAGACCCTGTCGGAAGCCTTATCCTTTGCTCTGTCAGGACAATGGTTTTGATCCTCTGCTCTGGGTGATGCCTTTGGGGCCATGGGTTTTCTCTGGCTGCCCCTCCTGGGCCTCTAAGCGACAACGACTCAATTTTCCAACCTTTTGCAAATTTTCCCTTGTTCTCATGGTTCCTTCCATCTCTCTGGTCAGGAATTCAGCAGACACTCACTCTGTGCGAGGGACATTGGGAGTATTATCTGCCCAGCATCCTTCTCTTCTCCTGGGCGTCTCAGCCCTTCCTAGCCCCAGTGACCCTGTGGCCACCTCGTGAGCTGCCATGTTCTTATAGGAGCCCCTCCCCTGGCGGAGGTTGAGTGGCCCAAGGGTGGCATATAATTCAGACCTAGCCAATTAAAGTTCTTCTCTAAGTTTTCAACTGGAAATGAAAGAGAGTCAGTCTTTCTTGGAAATTATAGGATATCAAAATTGCGATGATGCTAGTATGAATTTTTTTCATATTTTATTTTTCCTGTTTTTGACTAATTTCATTGTTTTTGTGTCTGAACACTTTTTGGAATAGTAAATCTTTTTTTTTTTTTTTTAAATAAGTGTACCTTTGGAGTGATCTTTTCTCTCTTCGCAAGCTCCATGATCATATTTCTTCATATTTTGAGACCAAAGGTGGCCTATTGAAGAGAAAAGAATTAAAGATAAAAGTTGATTCCTCTTTTTAAAAAATCTGGAGGGTTCAGTGTTTCCTGCCTCCGGGAAGAAACGGAATGGATGAGCTGGCGTGCGGAGAGAAGCAGAGAGCAGAGCAGAGCCAGCGGCTCCTCAGGCCCAGCTGCTCCCGGCCATTCCCGGGGCTTAATTCCTTGGATTCTGCAAGTCACTTACTCCCTCTTTGTGCCTGTGGGAGTCGGAGTTACATTTCTGTCACTTACAAAGCAGAGTTCTTACCGAGGCCCCTTGCCATGTGGCCTCTCCACACACTTCTTCCAGAGAGGCTGGGGCAGCCCCCTGGGGACCGGGGGAGAGGCAGGGGCATGTCCTGAAAGCTGCTCCGTTACAAGTGTGGTTTCTCCCCTGGAGAGAGAACTTCAGTCCCCATGGACTTAAGCCTCGTCTTTACAGATGATTCACGAAGTAAAGGTTTTCCTGATCTTAGAAATTGGCACCACCAATCATCCATATACCCAGATGAGACCCTCTTTCTCCTCTCTCCCTCGCTCCTCATATCTAGACCATGAGCAAGTCCTCGTCATTCTAGCTCCCCAAATTATCTCGAATCTGAGCATTTCTCTCCACCTCTATGGCTACCCGCTGTGTTCACACCATCATCCTCTCTGCTCTGGACTCTGCAACTAGCTGCTACCTGGGCTGGCCCCAGAAGGCCCATTCTCCCCACAGCAGCAAAAGCATCCTTAGCATGTACGTGGAAATCAAATCACATCACTTCTTTACTTAAAGCTCCAAGGCTTTCCACTGCCCATTGCATTTGGAATAAAATCGCAGCTCACACAAGCCTGTTTGCCCTGCCCTAGCCACAGTGGTCTTCCTCCTGGGCTTCAGGCACATCCCAGGATGCTTGCCCTGCCCTTTCCGGAGCTCCCTCACTGTCACTCAAGAGCCCAGCTCTTTCTCATCACTTAGGTCTCAGGTGAGGTGGCACCTTCTCAGAAAGCCCATCCTGATGATCCTTCCTAAAATAAGCCCTCCGCCCAGTTACTCTGCATCCTGGCCCCTCATTTGCATTCTTCACAGTGTCATGGAAACCTGGGGTATCTTGTTTGTCTGTGGATTTGTTTTGGGTCTGCCCCTCCCACTAGGATGTAACTCAGTGAGGTCGGGGAATGGGGCTGCCTCGTTCACTCTCGTGTCCCTAGGACCTAACACGGTCCTTGACACATAGATGGGTTTGATAAATATTGAGTAAATGACTGCGTGAAAAGTTGAAGAATCCAGTGAAGGAGGCAGTATTTTCCCCATTCTCAGAACAGAAAGTTGGGGCTGGCACAGAGCCAGCAAGTGGCAGAATGGGGACTGAAGCCCAAGTCTGTGTGAGGACAGAGCCTTTGAGCTTTCCCAAACAGCCGACATTTGTGAACTTACAAAGCAGCCCCACGCTCATTATTTTATTTGAGCCTTGCCACCCAGTCCATTCTCCCAATTTTATAAAGGAGGAAATGGGCGCATGGAGAGGACTCCTGGCTGGTCCAAGGGGTCCTGTCTTCAATAGGGATCTCTGGGGTCTCACAGGCTTCTGGGGCCCCTAAACCTGTCACAGCCTGAGGGATTCAGCCTGAGCCCTGTCCGTGGGGGCACCACCTCCCTCCACCCCTATGCAGGCCACCCGCCTGTGTCTGTCACATCAAGTTCAAGTGATTCATGTGGCAGCGGCTCCTGGTCTGCCTGTCGGCACGTCAGCTAGTCCTGGTTACCATGACAACAGGATGCAAGGCACCAGGGCATCAGTGGGCTGTGGCTCTCTGAGGGCAGTGCCATGGCGGGGGAGGGGGCTTCTTTCCTCCTCCTGTGGGAAGCTTGGCAAGGGCTAGAGCCTCAGGGGACTGGCTGGCTCCTCCCTGCCTCCATGCCTTGGCATTTCCTTCCTGCCATCTGTGCTAGGAGCTGGGGGAGGGGCTAGAGTGCCATCCCTGGTGGGAGGGGCCGGGAGCAGATGGGTGGGAGGACCAGCCCTTCCCCAAGTTCTAAAGCCTGACTTCCAGGGCCCACTCCTTAGCCCCTCAGGCCACCGTCTGCCTCACCACACCACAGCCTTTCTCCCCTTGACACAAATGTGAAGTTCAAGACCCAGTTCAGCCAAAAAAGTGGTCTCTGGGCTTGGAGTAGAACCCTGGTGTCCTGATTTCAAGAGAAGGGTCCTGAGGGAACAAACCTGCTTTGTGCCAGCACCTGGCATGGATCTTATCTCAGTCTCTCCTCCCAGCAAACCCCTGTGTCCAGCAGTATCAGACCCCTTTTGCAGAGGGGGAAACTGAGGCTCAGAAATGTGAGGTGACTTGCCTCAAGTCAGCCTGCTGGAAAGTGGGAGCACCAGGCTTTAAACCCAGGTCCAGCTGGCTCCCCATCTTGCTCTTGCAGGAACCCTTGCTGCTACCTCAGAGGGGAGGGGATTCGTCCCTGCATCAATCAGCTTGTCAATGACTCCAGGCACTGCAGGATGCGTGGAGTGAAGGTGCTTCCTTTTTTTTTTTTTTAAAGATTGACATCTGAGCTAACAACTGTTGCCGATCTTTTTTCTTTCTTTTTTTTTTTTCTACTTTATCTCCCCCAAATCCCCCCAGCTACATAGTTGTATATCTTAGTTGCAGGTCCTTCTAGCTGTGGCATGTGGGAGGCCACCTCAATGTGGCCTGATGAGCAGTGCCATGTCCGCGCCCAGGATCCAAACCGAGGAAACCCTGGGCCGCCGCATCGGAGCACGCGAACTTAACCACTCGGCCACGGGGCGGGCCCCTGAAGGTGCTTCTTGACAGCGGACATGAGGCTATTGTGTCCTGCCCCAGGGAGAGGGTTGGGGCTGGGCCTGGGACAGGTGACAGGGATGGGGATGTGGCCAAAGGAGTTGGAGCTAGCTAGAGGAGCAGGGGCTTGCTTTCATAACGGGGTGTCCAAATGGGTCATTGCTCACTTGGAATTGCATCTGAGAGTAATGGGTGCCAAGAATCCCCACATTTTAAATCCAGATGTAGCTGTCTTCAGGCCTTACAAGGTTGGTGACCCCAAGCTGGTTCTGTGACCCCTGGTACCCACTTCCAAGGTCCAGAAAGGAGGTGAGAATGTTGAGGGTGGGACAGGGGGAGGAGGGCAATGAGGATTCCTTTGGAGGGGCGGGTGGCGTGTGCCCCCTGCTCCCACCTTAATTGGGTGAGGTGGTGATGCTTCAGGAGAAGCATTTGGAAAAGCTGACGTGGGTCCCCTAGAATTGGGGCAGGCACAGTGACCGAGGTCTGACCCTGGCTTGACAAGACTCTAGAAGGGAGTGGTGACTTGCAACTGTGTATGGCGGGGCAGAGGCTGGCAAGCCCGGTTTCCCCTGGGGGTTGGAGGGGCCCCAGCAAAGCCCTCTGCACAGAAGCTCTGTCTGCCAAGGTGGAGTGACCTCTTGGAGACTGAGTGAGGGAACCGTCAGAAACAAGAGCTGGGGACAGTGTTGAGCTATCAGCAGCAGACATCATTGCCCATGTCAGGGAAATACCGGCTGAAGGACCCTGGGGAGGGGGGCTCCAAAGACCCACAGGAAATTCTCCACAGAGAGGACCTGCTAGCCCCTACCTTCCTGGGGGCCCAGGCCTCCCATCCACATCGCGGGTTCCTTAGCCTGGGTCCAGCCTGAGCTAGAGGGGGACAGGATGAATCTTTAGACTGAATGACAAATTGAACTTTTGATGCTAGATTAGATTGGAAATTTTAATTCACAAAAAAAGGAGACTGATAGTGTCCAGAAAAATTATGGGATATGCCCCAGATGTGGTCCAGGAGCAGGGAAACCCCAGCGCAAGCTTGGAAATGGACTCTCAGCAGTGCTGAGAAAGAGTCAAGCATCTTCTGCTCCAGGCCCTACCGGGCCCGGCAGGTGCAGCACATGGTTCCCTTGATGGGTGTCCTGAGCTGCAAGGTGGGCTGAGTCCATTCCAGCCCCTCTTCCTCCCTCCTCCTGCCCCACCCCCATTCTCTCCCGGGACCCAGGCTACACTGGGAGGGGTTTTGGGCGGGAGGTTGTTTCTTCCCGCCAGCTGCCCCTGCAGGGCTCCCCTTACTCCCCCTTGTTCCTGCCAGCACAGCCCCTCTTCTGCCGGCTCTGGGACCTGCCTCATCCTCTTCTCCCCCTGCCCACCCTAGAGCTGATGTTGGCTTCTCGGGACTGAGTTCTCCATTGGAGCTGGGGCAGGGCTGGGCCCAGTATCCTCAAATGGACCAATATATCCACTAGTCCCATATCCCCTGTTACAGATAGGGAAACTCTATCACTGGGGCTCAAGAAGGCAAGGAACTTGCCCAAGGCCATACAGCAACCCTTGGCAGAGCCAGGTTAGAATCTAGGCCGTTAGCGCCCTCGTCCTGGGCTCAGCGGAGCACCTGGGGCTCCCAAGGAGAGACGACCGAGCCAGGCCCATGGCAGATCCCACTTGCCACCCCTCCCTGGCCTGCAAAGCCACATCCAGAGAGGATGGAGGGCTAGAAAGTTCTCTTCCCAGAAGACCTCAGGCCCAATTCGGATGGGCAGAGATGTCAACACCTGGTAGCTACTCATTCCCCCACACCCAGCCCTGGATTCAGTGGGCCTCTGAGACCCTCGGGGAGCTGGCAGGCAGAGTAGCTTCTCCCAAGGCATGAGCAGTGCTTACTGTAGACTCCAGCGGGTGGGGTTGAACAAGTGCACGTGCTGGAGTTAGACCTGAGCACAGGTCCTGCCTGTATTAATTAGTAGACTTGGATGGGTCACATGACCTCTCCAAGCCTGGTTCTCTCATATGTGAAGGGGAATGAGGCCCTGAGATTCAGTGCGAGGATAAAGAGCTAATGCACACAAGGCACGGATTCCAGTGTCTACCCGGCTAGGCTGCCTCCCGCCCCCCGCAGAGCGTCCTGTTACCTTACACTTTCCTTTTGGACAATGTGGTCAAGGCCAGGGCGGTGGCCCCATCCATCTCCCACTGCTCAACCCGCATGGAGGCCCAGGGTCACCCCATCTATTTTTACACTTCTTTTCCTCCCTCCGTCCCACCACTTCCTTCCTTTTTATCCCCCTCCCCGTTTTTCAGAAATGACATAATTAGAGGGATTTAATGTTCTGCTGCTGAAATCTTCATTTTCTTGGGTAATTTCCACTATTTCATCAAGGAATAATTAATTGCATTGTCTTTAATCAATTGTTTTACAAATCCAGCAGCGGGAGGAATTCTCCCACCATCTCCGCAGCTGCTCTCCCCTCCTGGGTGAGGTGCCAGCTCATGCCGGGGAGAAAGCTCGGCGGCCAGAGTTGGGGTGGGGGGCGACTGTAGAGGAGGGATCCAGTCTCCCCAGCCCCTGGGGAAGGGGAGGAGAGCGTAGGCGGCTGGGAATCCATCAGGCAGCCATGCAGGGAGCTCCCACCTGCTTCGGGGCAGGCCCTGGAGAGGCTGTGCTCACCTATGAGCCTGGACAAGTGGAGAGGCTTGGTCCCATTTAGCGGATGTGGAAGCTGAGACTTGCTGAGGAGCACCAGGAGCAAGAGGTGGAGAGGGACTCAGGTCTCTCAGGCTCTGGGACTCAAGAGAAGGAAGATAAGATCCAGAACTGGCGTCTCAGAGATGGGCGCTGGTGGTGACCAGGAAAGGGGGAAGAGTGGGAGGAGGGACTTCCCCAGGCAGAGGCAGAAAGTGACTGCAATAGAAGCCGGTGGGTGCTTCTATAGTGCTCCCAAACGCTGGGCCCTCTTCTAAGCACTTTATCATCACAAGGACCTGGCGGGTAGGACCTCTTATTACCCCCAATTTATAAAGAGGAAGCTGAGGCTCAGAGAGGTCAAGGGACTTGTCCAAGGTGATACGGCTAGTAGGCAGTGGAGCTGGGTCTTGGCCTCAGACCTGAGTTTTAAGTCCCAGCTCTAGGGACAGTGTGTTATAGTCCACTAAGGGTCCTGCTCACCCACAGGCACCCTGTGACAGCATCCTGTCTCCCTCAAGAAAAGCGCCACCCTGCTGTGGCAGGCAAAGCGCCCATATGATCTGCTTCTTCTCTGACTGCCTTTCTCTCTCCTACCCTGCCCCTGGCTCGCTGCTCCAGCTCCTGGTCTGCTTCTCTCCACCTGCCCCAGGGTCTTTGCCCGTCCCACCCCATACTCTGTGCTCTTCCTACAGGATTGCTCCCTGTATTCATTGACATCTCTGCTCTAATGTCACCTCCTCAGAGGGCCTTACCAGGGCTCTCTCATACCCACACACCCCATCTCCTTATGGCACTTTATTTTTCTTATACATCTTTATTTTATTTTTCTTTTTTATCCATGAATCTGTCCATAGTGGGCACTAGTGCTTTTCACCAAATACACACTTCCACATTCTGGGTAGCAGGTAGGACGGCACGTCCCCATGCCTCGGAGAAGATGAATGTGGCCTGTGACTTGCTGCTGGGAAGTGAAACAGGACAGAAGTGCTGTGCATCACTCCCAGGCCTGGGCTGGGGGCCTCGGGAACTGTTGTGCAATCTGCCATGTTCCCTTTTGTGGAAGCTGGAGATGGCGCCTCCTTCAGCCTGCATCCCCAAGTGAGGACAAGGAAGAGCTGAGCCCCTGCAGGAACTCCTCCAAGAACGTGTAGTGTGAGTGAGAAATAATTCTTAGTGGCTTTAACCACTGGTGGCAGCTTAACTTTGCCCATGCTGACTGATGTGCCACGTGATACATTGTTACTCATTTACGTGTCTCTCTCCCTAGAATGTCAGCTCCTGGGGAACAGGGGCTTTGTCCCGTTCACTCCCTATCCCAGTTACTAGAACACTGCCTGGCACATCGTGGGTGATCAGTGGTGTTTGTTGAATGAATGAATGAAGGTCACATTGCCTTGAGCAGCACTTTAGAATTTACTATATATATTTATCTGACTACAGCCCCATGATGTTGGGAATATCCCCATTTCACAGAGGATTCTGGAACTGACACTTGGGGGATTGGTTGAGTTGCCCCTTGACATGCAGCCAGTTAATGGTGGAGCTGGAACTAGAATTCATGTCTCTCAGTTCACGGCTGCCCAACCTGGCCCCATCCATTTGCTCTCAGGATACAGGAGATGGAGCCACATTCCCCCTGCCCCCAGCTTGTGGTCCTCTTCCCTTTGCCTCTGATGGGGGGGTGGGCAGGGGAGGTTGCTTTCGGTGGAGCCCGTGGTTCTGGGGGCCACCCCCTACTCCTCCCCCGTGGAGGGAGTTGCCTGCCCATGGGTGGGGTCTCCCGCAGGATCTCTCGGTTACACTGACTTTTCACCCAGCCAGAACCACACCAGCTCCTTCAGTCTCTCATCTCGCCAGCTGTCATATCTGAGCCCAGCAGAGACAGGAGGGCTCGCCAAGCCCCTGCGTAAAGCCTGTGCCAGCTCCCGGGGCTGAGGCACTCCCGGGTCTCAGTCCAGAATTGTAACTTCCTTTTCATGCGGCTCCTTCGAGCTTGGGTATCTGGCTTTCCTGCCTCCGGTGGATCAGAAGCGACAAATTAGAAGGGTAAGGCAGGGAGCAGGTATGCTGGGACAGTAGCATGCTGCAGTGGGAAGATTATGAAAACATGGACAGACTCCAAGGACACAGACTTTGGAGCCATTTAGCACAGGGGCATGCCAAGGGCTGTCATCCTTCAGAAAGCAAGGAGGTCCCTGTCCTGCAGCCCAGACATTAATTAACATTCATCACACAAGCTGCCTGATGTAGGCAAGTCGCTTGATCTCTCCAGACCTGAGGTCCCTCCTCTGCTGGATGATCCCAAGGCTCCTTCTGAAAAACTCCGTGTCTGTGTTGACATACATCGTACATTCAAAGCGAGGTTCAGTTGTGTCCTGTATACCGTTTTAAAAAGGCAGGGGAGTCTGTAATGCCTTTCAGACATATTTCCATCCAAAAGTGGTTTTAAATGCATTGACCTTAAAAGTCAACCTAAAGGTCTTTCATTTTAAGAACTTTTATGGACTTTGCATGGTGGGCACTGAGCGAGATGCGGGGAACGTAGAGATGAAAAAGACACATCCTGCTTTTGAAGTCATCATCTCGTGGGGGACAAGACATACAAACTGATCATTGTAATCAACAAGACGCAATGGGGCTGAGAGAGAGACCAGCTCTTCATGGAGGATGAGAATGGCTGGGTGTTGACAGATTCGTAGGAGCTTTCCAGGCAAAGAAGAGGAAAGCAATTCAGGTAGAGAGAGTAGTGTGAGCAAAGGCATGGAGGCATGAAACTCTCATGTTCCAAGAATTGCAGGTGGTTCAGTGTCAGCAGAGCATTAGATTTGAGACAGAAAAACACTAGAGATGGGGCTGGAGAAGTAACCTGGGGACAGATGATAAAAGGCCTTAAATGCCAGCCTAAGGAGTTTGGATCTTATCCTATAGGAAACAGAGGAGCCATCAAAGGTTACGGAGCAGGTGAGCAACATGGTCAGATCTATGTTTTAGAAAGTCTCTCCTTCCAGCGGCCAGTGTGGAGGACAGATGGGAGGTAGGGGCAACAAGGATGGAGGCAGGGGAACCAGGGAGGGGCTGCCACAAGAGGTGAGAGGGAGCGTGGCCTGAGCTGGGGCACCACACATGGCTGTGGCCAAGAGAGAGGATTCCAGGGACAAGCAGGAGATAAAATGGACCAGGTTTTGTCAGTGACTGGATGCTGGGGATAAAGAAGGAGCTAAGGGACACCCACATGTCTGTCTTTGATTCCGGGGGAGGCAGGGCGGCAGTGGCTAAGTGTGCAAATGGAGACACGGGGGCTATGGTGAGCTCCCCACTGAACTCAGGCGAGTTTGACATTTGGGACCTCACCTGAGGCTCTTCGGAAAGGCCAGCGAGTCAGACCGTGGGGTTCAAGCTGGGGTGGAAGATGGGAGGTGGATTCGTTACTTATTTCTGTGTGACAAGTTGCTCTGATGCTTTGTGGCTTAAAATAATCAACATCTGTTATCACAGAGCTTCAGTGGACCAGGAGTCTGGGACTGGCTTGGCTGGGTGGTTCTGGCTCACGGTCTCTTGCAGCCAAGAGCTAGGCCTGGCTGGGGTCACCTGCTGGTTCTCGTGGCGTTGAAGGATCTGCTGCCACGGTGACTGGCTCACAGGCCTGGCCAGGTGGTGCTGGTTGTTGGCAGGACACCTCGGTTCCTCTCCATCGGGCCACTTGAGTGTCCTCATACCTTGGTGACTGGTTTCTCCAGACAGAGTGACTCAAGAAAGAGCAAGGCAGAGCCTCGTCTTTTTGTGCCCCAGCCTCAGGAGCCACACTCTGTCATTCTCGTGACATTTGGTTATTTACACAGATCCAGCCTCTTTGATGACTACACAGCGGTGTGACCAGCAGGAGGTGATGACTGGGGGCCTCCTTGGAAGCTGGCTGCCACAGAGAGAGCATCCTTTCAACTCGCCTGTTTTATGGATGAAGAAGCTGAGGCTGAGAGGGGCAGGGACTTGCCCAGGGCCACACAGCAAGTTTGGGCCCCAGCGAGAAGCAGTCTACGTTGGCCTAGGGGAAAGGAGCCTTGTCCCTTGCAAGCCTGGAGGGAAGAGGAGAGGCCCTCAGGAGGCAGATGCCAGGCACCCAGAGCCAGTGGGCTGGCCAACCCCCTGAGAACTGGCTAGAGGGTGGAACCCCCTCCTCTGCCTCCGCCTGGAGTGTGAGTAATAAACCAAGGCTGCTTCTGCCAGCCCGAGGCAGGCTCCCACCCTCTCCACCACCCGTCTCTTCATTCACGCAGGCCTGTGGGAGGCCCAGGTTGCTTGGTCATCTCTCTACCATTCATTTATTCAACACAGATTTACCCAAACCCTGCTCTGTGCCTGGCATTGCTATGACTCGTGTTGGACGTACATGGACATCCTTGTTACCTTGACCTCAGGCATGAGGCTTATGGTCCAGCGGGGGAGACCAACAGGAAGCGAATAAAGCCCTAAAGGGCGATACTCATACAGTTATGAAACGTGCCTTGGAGAAGAACAGCACAGCACTTAGTGTGGATGAGACAGTCAGGGAAGATCCTCTGAGGCAGTGACATTTAGGTCTAGAACAGAGGGGGTCAGGCAGGCAAAAAATTTAGGGAAAGGTCATTCCAAGCAAAGGGACCAGAGTGTGCAAAGTCTGCAAGGAGGGGAGACACGTGGGAGTGATGGGAATTCAGGAAGGGAAGAAAGCATGGGAGGTGAGAGCCATGAGCGAAGAGAAGGGAGACAGTGCTGATGGGGACAGAGAAGGCAGGGCCAGGGCAGGTGGGGCTGGCCGTCCAGGCTCGCCCGGGGATGACAGTTGCGAGAGCGGACTAACATCAACCTGACAGCTGCGTAACGAACAAGCCAGGGTGGCTCTGGAAAGGCAAAATGTGGGGGACTGGTATGCAGGCTGGACTGTCACCAAGGTGGTCCTGAGCAGGACCTGAGCAGTTCCAAAGGATGGACCTGCGGTGCTGTGAAGGGTGTGGGCAAGGTGGGTCTGCTGGAGGCTGCTGCCAGGACCCTCGGGATGGTGGGCAGAGGCAGGAGGCAAGGAGAGGAGGCCGCCAGGGGGTTTGGGGCCCCAGGAGCCAAATAGCCCTCTGGTAAGGGGGAGACCCCCAAGATGTCGGAGCCCTAGGCCTCCGAGTCTTGCCCTGGGAGTGCTCCAGTGAGCTTCCCTGTGGCCTCAGGTGTGGGAGCAGCCTGAGCTAATCAGCTGTGTGACCTCAAAAAGCCCCTGCTCCCTCTCTAAGCCCTCTGTACCCTTCACTGTGAGAAGTGCGATTAAAATCCCCGCCTCACAGGCAACTGTCAGGACCCAAAGGCGTCAGGTTTAGGGAAGGGCCGAATTGATGGAGCAGTGTCCCTCCACCCCCAGCCAGGATGCGGGGTTCATCACTCCTAACGAGCCTGGTGAAGGCTGGCTTGGGAGCCCATCAGCCCTCTGCCACGGGGCCCCCAGGCCAGCTGAGTGTGGGCAGGGGCTGCTTCCGCCAGGGGCTGGAGGTTAAGTGGGAGCTAAGAGGATTAGAGGGTCCTCGTGAGCGCACAGTGTGATCAGCTCCCGCTCTCCACTGCCTCGGGCTGTCTGGGCCCTGCAAGGGGCCTCAGGGTCCAGTCCGGAAGGAAGCAGAGAGTGGCAGAGGCCGAGGAAGAAGGACAGAGGGAGGAGGAGGCCCGGAATCACAGCAGGGAGGGATTCAGAGGAGCTCGGAAGACCCACCTGCTGCCCCATCCACGTGTTCGTGCACACGCACACAAATATGTGCACATACACATGCAGCGTACACAGCATGCAGGAGTGTATACATGTGCATGCATGTGTGCCCACAATGCACACACAGGAGTGCACATGCATGTACACACATGCACACATGAGTGTATGCAAGCACACACACTTGCACACACAGCACACACGCGTGCATCTATGTGAAGACACGAGCACGCACACAGGCATATTCATCAGTATACACTTGAGTAATGCACAAGCACACAGCACACACGTGTGCAGAGACATGTGTGAGCACACATGCACATGTGCACACTCACGTCCCCTCACCCCAGCTGGCCTGGTCACACCCTCCCGTGCTCTCCCACACTCTCCCACGGTCTCTCATGCACAGCCTGAGACTCGAGGCCTCCCGGGTCTCCAGGCCACAACTGTATCTCAGATGCTCCTTCTTCTTACGTTGGTCACGCCCTCAGCCCTGTGACCTGCACAATGTCGCTCAGCTAGAAAGGGCCTGAGCGAGGATTTGAACTCATTTTGGAGGGAGTGCCTGTGTGTGCGGGGAGACAAAGTGGTGTAGGGCGAATCCAGGAGCCCCCAAAGGGCCACACAGCGGGGAGAGGTAGGATGGGCGACGCTCGTAGAAAGCAACACCCGGAACCACGCAAGGCACCAATGCCCAGACCGTGGCTGGCAAATGCTCCGCCATCCTCGCCAGGTGGCACTCCTCCTGCCCATCCCACCCCATGTCCCCTCTGGTTGTCTCTTCTTTCAGCTCCCTGGACCCATCCCCTGAGGCCCAGGCAGGGCATCTGGCCAAGGGCCTGGTGCCCCTGGAAAAGAACCCAGAAGGCTCCTCACCAGCTTGACTCGGTGCCTGGTGCCCACGGCGGGATAGAGGGGGATGGAAGGAGCCGGCACCTGTGGAGGGGCAGCTGCTGGGTGCCTGGCTCCATTCTGGCTTCTTTCCTCTCATTACCTTTTTAAGTGAAAGATCAAGGGGCTTGCGGGGTTCCTGGGGCCAGGGTGGGAGAGGGCTGGCCTTGACCTCAGGTGTCCATCTCCACAAAGCCATGGGCCTGGCTGGGAAGGCACAGAGCCAGGAGTGGACCTGGCACAGCCACCAACAGCAGCCCCAACCTACACACTGCCCCAGGATGACCCTGCTGATGCCCGCGGTGATGAGCAGGTGATGCAGGTGCCAGCGGCTGGTGTAGGGGCTTTGCGCTGGACGCCCCATGCACGGCCACAAGTCCTGGAGCCCTGGAATATCCTGGTGATGCTAGACCTTAGCTGGGGGTGGGGGGTGGGCACGATGTGGTTCTTAGCTCTACCCCAAGAGGCAGCTCCGGGGCAGGCTGGGGGCACCTCCTCTGTGTGGCCTGCTCTGAAGCTGCCCAAAGCCACCCCTGCAGGCCACCAGGGGCCTGCCAGCCCTGCAGCTGGAGATTTATGGCTGAGGTGAGCATGCAGCCTGCAGGCGGGGCCAGTAAATCAAAGCTGGAGGCCCAAGCTGCAGCCTGGCCTCCACCGGCCCTCCTGGCTGCCTGCAAAGCTTCCTCACCAACCTGCCCCAGCCAGGCCCAGAGCCTTTGTCTCCATTTCCCTTCCTGCTGGGAGTCTCTGGGCTCACCTGACCCTGGGCTAGGGGTTAAGAGCGAGGCTCTGGAAGCCACCTGCTCCCCCATGGTCGTGGGGGCCTGGACCAAGGCAGAGCTCTGTGCCTCTGTTTCTTCATCTGTAAATGGGGATGACAGTGGTATCTGTGTACAGGCCCTGGTTTGATAAGGGGCGCAGAACGGTGCTGGGGAGCTTAGCAGCTCTTAAGGGGGGCCCCAAAGCTGCACACAGGGACATGGGTATGGCTGTGCCTGTGCCCCAGGTTTGTGCCTCTTGGTGTCTGTCTGAGTGTCTGTGGGAGGGGTCAGGGCTGCTCCTTCACTGCAGGCTGCTGGGTGAGCCCAAGGGGAGCCAGGCAGGACCCACTGGGGGGCTGCAGGGAGGTGCTCCCAGCTGCAGTCCCTGTAGGCTCAGGGACACGGTGTGAAACTAGCCCCCCATCCCTTCTCTGTGTCCCCAGTATGGCTCTTCCTCCTCTGGATGACCCTACGAAATGGACACTGTTCTCACCCTTGTTTAAAGATAAGGCGCTGAGACTCTGAGTGGGAAGGGACTCGCCCAAGCAGATGCAGCAGGTGGAAGGCAGGCTAGAATCTGGATGAGCCCTCTGCGGCCTGATGGAGCCTGGAGCACACCAGGCCCCAGGGCCTGGGCCAGGAGCTGGGGAGCCTTGGCCAACAGCGGGTGCTCACCAAGTATAAGCTGCCTCTGTCTTCACCACCTCCTTGCTCACCGCACAGTGGCCCAGAGGATGTAGGGCAGAGGGCTGCCATGGCTGGCTGGAGTGGGAGCTGGGGCGACCCGGGCCCCAGGTGAGCCCCCAGGTGAGTGCCAAGCCCCACCCCAGGAGAGGCTCTGGAGACAGGCTGGGGCCCTGGGCCCTCTCTCCTAGCAACACAGCCCCAGGGACCCTGCCTGTCTGCCTTAGGTGCCCCAGGGAGCCTGGCTCAACCACCCCCCAAGAGGGGGTGTCTGGCTGGCAAGCCTTGCTGGGTGGGGGGTGGGACAGAGGGGCCAGGGCTAAAGGAAGGGGGAATGGGGGCTCCCTTTGCCCCAACCCAGGACAAAGCAGCTGCAGGGTGGCCTGGGGGAGGGCTGGCTCTCCGCCTCCCTGCCCCCCAGCTCCCTCTGTGTCTGCCTCCTGTCCCTCCCTGTCTCCTTCCCTTGTCTCCATCCCACTTTTCCTACACCACTCTCTCTGCCTTTTGGGAGCCGTCTCCCTTCTTTCTCTATCTCCATCTTTCTGCTTCGGCATCTCTCTCTCTCCTTCCCCCGCTCAGTTCTCCCTCAGGATTCTATTTCTCTCTCTCTTTTTATCCCATGCATTTTCTCTCGTGTCTCTTTCAAATGTCTCTCCCACATCTCTCTCTCTTCCATGCCCCCCACCCAGATTCCCCTCATATTTCTTTGTCTCTCTCTGTGCACCCCGGCACTCTCTCCAGCCCCCAACTCTCCAGGGCTCCCCACCGTTGCATGTGTTTCTTTCGCTGACGTGTCCCCCCACCCAGGATGGGCGGGCGTGGGTGCCGGCTCCCAACATTGGCTGGGAGGGGGGTCACACCATGGGGTCTTTAGTGGGATGTGCCGGGAAGGCAGTCTGAGCAGGGAGGCTAGAATTCGCCTCATGACCTGGAGCTGTCCTCTCCTGCTCTGGGGCCTCGGTTTCCCCATCTGTTAAGTGGGTCTAATGGCCATGGTGGGAAGGTCTAGGTGGGCACAGACTATGATAGAAATGGACAGAATTTCAAGTCAGGGTGCTGTGGGGCGTCTTCTGGAGAGAGGACCGCACAGGTATCCGGGGTCCTGCCCTCACCCTCCGCGCTGGCAGCCCCTGCCTGGCACGTCCTCCTCCCGCGAGCCGTCTTACCGGGCAGGAGGAGTCAGGAGGCCGGGGCGCACCTTGGCGGCTTCGGCTGCATCATGGCGCCCTCTGGTGGTACTAGGTAGACACTGCGGCCACACTGCGCTCCGCCCGCTGGTCCCTGGCCAGCCCTGCGCAGCTCTGCTGAACCCTGGGTCTGCGCCACGCCGTCTTTCAGCTGCTTCTGTGCACTCTCTCAATTGATTCTCGCCCTGCCGTACTATTATCTCCATCTTACAGATGAGAAAGTTGAGACCAGGCTTTCAAACCCAGGCAGTCTGACCGCAGACTTGACCACCGCCCTTGGGATTCTGCCTCTAAACCCTCTGCAGCAGCCAGCCACAACTCCATCAATGACGATTTGTTCTTTGGGCTATTTATTTGTCTAACAAATATGTATTTACACCTACTGTGGACAGTGCCCTGCAGGAAACATCAGAGCCAGGGAGCCCACGGAATCCACCTAGCCTGACTGTGCCATTTTACAGATGGGGAAACTGAGGCCCAGAGAGGGAGAGTGACTGTCCCAAAGTCACACATGGGGTGGGGGGGGAGAGCTGGCTTTCCAAGCTTAGCTCAGTGTGGCAGCTCCAGGTCACCGTGCAGGCTGAGGCCGTGTTGGGACAGGGAGAAGGGACAATGTGGCCTTCCAAGGTGAGTAAGGCCACAGTGGGGAGGGCCGGGGGTACTGCAAAGAAAGTGGCAGATCCTGGCATTCTGCATATTTGCAATCCCCAAATTCCAGGAGGCAACCGCGGGAGCAAAGGCAGGGAGGGGGCCCTGGCAGGAAAGAGGAGTCTGAGCGTGGACATGCGCGTGGCTAGGACAGGTGGGCGTGTCTGCACCTGCCTGCTCTGGCTTGCTGGAGGTGGCGGGGAAGGCTGACAGGGGTGGTAGACATTGGAGGAAGCCTTGAACGCCGGGCCAAGGAGCCTGGACCTCATCATGGCAGCGGCTGGAGCAGGGGCGCAGCCTCCAGCCATCTTGTCATTCCTCTCGCAGGTTTCCCCGAGCACCTGCTCGCCTGATGAGCGCAAGAGGTCCCCTTAGAAAGAAGCCTCTCCCATCTACTCTGGGGCGATAGAGGTGAGCTGAGGGGGCAGGGGAGACGCAGAGGTCTTGACCGGGAGCTCCCTGGGGTGAGGGAAACGTTCTAGAGCTTGACAGGGTGGAAGTCACACAGGGGAAACACAGGGAGAAGGGCACTGAGCCCTTCACTTAAAACCAGTGCACTTTATGCAATCTTAGAAGAAGACACGAAAGTAGGCCCCTGCTGGGTGGGAGGGAAGGTGGAAGGGCCAGTAGGTGTGGCCTCTTCTGGAGGGAGAGGACCCGGACAGAGAGAAGCTGGAGGAGAACTCTATGGAGGAGTGGCTGATGTGAGTAAATGCTGGCACCCAGCTCCGGGCAGGGGATCTGAGGAGGCCCGGGGCATGGAGCCTCAAGGATGTGGGGAGGCGTGCAGATCGCTGGGCATCCTGTCTGTGAAGAACCTCCCCAACCGCAGGAGTCAGAGTGGCAGAAGCCCCCTGAAGGCTCGGCTCTCGGATGCTTAAATCTACAGATGTCCAGACCCCCTTCTACTGCTGTGCTGGGGGGAAAGGAGCCCCCGTACCCACGGTCACAGGTTCCCCAGGTGACCCCGACTTTGTCAGGCTGCAGACCAGTATTAGAAAATCATAGCCCGAGGTTCTTTCCAACCCTTGGCTTCTGGGCTTCCAGATCCTGAGATTCTCTGGTTTTGAAAAGTTCTTTTAGCTTGCTGCTCATCTCTCCTTCGACCGGGCAGAAGCCGAGTCCCAGAGAGGGCAAGTCACTTGCCCTGGCCTCACAGCCAGCTTGCAGCCTGAGCTGTAACTGGAACCCTATCTGGGTGGCCGGGCCAGCTTCCCAGCCCCTAGAGGCCGACTTGGTCATGCGGCAGGAATTCCCAGCTGTCCGGGGCCTTGGGAGAGATGGGTGGAGACTGCGGGTGGGTGCAGGGAGCCAGGCAGCTGTGGGTGGGCCCTCCCCACCCTGCAGGTGCCCCAGGTTTCCAGGTGAGCTGCTCCGAGCTCCTGCTTACCTCCTGCCCCTGCAGCCCAGAATGGAGCCCCTGGGAGGCACTCCTGGCCACCAGGGGAGGGGGCAGAACCCTGGCTGTGGCCCTAGCAGTGGGAGGCTCTGCCAAGCTCTGTCACGTGGGAGTGCCACCCCCAAACCTCTGCCCACGGGCCTCATTAGGATTCGAGTGGCGCAGGCAGGCTGAGCTGTCAAGGTCACCGGGACCGGAGAACAGAGCTGGGGTGAGGGCGCCCACCGCCAGCCAGGCACCTCCCCCACTGACCCCGGTTGGCCTTGGCCCTCTGCCCAAGGCAGTTGCCTGCACCCGGCCTCACCTCTCCCTGGAGCCCTCCCTCCCTTTCCTCTCTTCCTTCCCTTCTCCACCCTCCCAATTCCTTCCCCTCGGGGGTGGGGGGGCCCTGGCCTGGCCCACTCCCTTCCATCCTGACCCCTTTGGAGACAAGCAGATCTGGTTTGAGCCTCAGTTCCTGACCCCCTCACACTCTCCCCCTGCCCCCTCCAGCTCTGTGACCTTGGACAAGTTGCTAAACCTCTCTGAGTCTCTGTTTACTTATCTGCAAAATGGGGGTAATAGATCCTCTCTCATGAATGGGCCATGAGGATCTTTAAACCATCTCCCGTGGGTCTGACACGCTGTGCCAGGCACCGTGTGTGTGGCTTACATGAGTATCTTCCTTAACTTCCATGGGCAGATGTCATCATCACCCCCACTTTATAGACAGGGAAACTGAGGTTCAGGGAGATGGCACAGGCTGGTTCCTGTCTCCCAGATGCAAGTGCAGAGCTGAGCTTTCGGGCTCCAGGGTCTGTGTTCTTTGCAGGCACTAGCACCCTGGGTCACATGCAGTACAGAACGGAAGTGAAGACCCCGGTTTGGGAGTCAGGCCTCAGGCCTCGGGCTCCTGATCTTAGAATGGAGAAAGTGGTACCCAAGCCTGGGGGCGGTGAGGAGGGAAAGGCGCAGGGCCTGGGCCTGAATCCCGCTCCCTCACGCTCCTCGGCCCAAAGCAAGGCCTCCTGGGTTGGTCCTTTGAGGTGGAGCCTGACTCTGCTTTATGGAGACAGGTACACACACAGCAAATGTTGGTGAATTTCGCCCCAAATTGGTGGATTTTTCCTGCAGCCACTATTACAGATCCTGAGCTCTCTGGTCAAAGGATGAAATGGCTGTGCACCTCACCTGAAGTCCCACCAAGGCCCTGAACTTACCCCCACCTGAGTAATGCACAGCACCCTCAACTGCAGGTGAAGAAACCGCAGCCTGGAGCCGGGCCCGGGCTTGTCCTGGGTCACACGGCGCGGGTGGCAGAGGCCCCGACCCTCCTCATCCCACACGGCTGTCCCTCCTCACCGGGCCTGCAGGACAGAAGGCTCAGCAGCCGCCTCGTTAGCATCCGATGTGCACCCACCCAGGTTGTCAGGACGTGGTTGGGGCGATCCCACCTGGGGCTTCTAATTCACCCTGCCTGACCTGCAGGAAACCTTCCAGACTACTGGCTTCTTACAGCTTCTTGGAGTTTTATTTTGGCTTCTGAAAAATAGCGCATTTGTGTCAAACATGCAGAGTTATAAATCGATGCTGCTCTGATTTATTAAGTGCAGTCAGGCCAGCGCGCCGAGCGAGTGGCCGGGGCCGCAGCTCTCCCCGTGTGGCCGAGCCCCGGGCCTGGCCCTTCCCCAACAACCCCATCTATAGATGAAGCAGCCGAGGTTCAGAGAGGGCAGGGCCGCTGCCTGTGCATCGACTCTGTGCTAAGCAGTTCACGGGCATTGAGTAAAATTGCCCGAGGCCCAGCCACCACGAATTATCTGATTTAAAGGCCGGCTTGGCCAGGAATACGCATTTCAGGGCAGAGCTGATGAGGCAAGTTTGAGGTTCCCTTGGGATATCCAGGAGGGAGAGCTTGGCTTGGATTCTTATCAGCTGTTCCACCCTTAACTACTCAGTTAACCTCTCTGTGCTCCAGTACCCCATCTGCGAAATGAGCATAGTACCTCCCTCGTGGGGCTGGGTCTGGGTTAAATGAGTTACATGGGTGCGGTTGGCTGACATTTAGGAGGCAATTGGACACCTGGGCATGGAGCCTGGCGACGGTGGGGTTGGCAGCACCAGTGCGGGGGAAGAGGGCGCAGCATGAACAAGAAGGGCAGCCGGGTCCTTTGCCATGTGGAGTGGCAGAGGGGCCTGCACGGAGAGTGAGGAGCAGGCACTCCCCAGGGTGTGGGTCATGGAGGCCCAGAGCTGAGACGGTGCAGACAAGAGAGTGGCCAGCAGGGCGCCGGGGCTGCCAGCCTCGAGGTCAGCGTGAGACAAACAGATGCAGCAATGATGTCACGAGTGAGTCAGTAAGACCAGTTTGGGGGGAATATGGGGTGGACTGCGGTGGGCTGTGGAGGGGGAGACTGTGCATAAAGGATCTGCTTGACGGAGTGCCACCAGGGAGGGGAGGAGCATGATGGGGCCCTGTGGGAGACGTGTGTGGGGCTAAGGGAGGGGTTTTAAAAATTGTTAACAATACAAATAGCGAATCATTATGTTGATTTGCCCCGAATCACATATGAACACATCAGTAACATATGTCAATTATACCTCCATAAAGAGCTGTTAACAAGAGGCGAGCACGTTTGCTGCTGGAGGGGAAGGAGAGAGTGAAGAAGGCAGAATGGATGAGGCAGGAGAGGGTGGGCCTCAGAGAAGGGCTGTGGGTCCGGCCCAAGCAGGGGCCTTTGGAGACTGGGGTGGGAGACTTGTGAGGGCCATGGTGGGTGTGTCCCTCCGTGGGACCCACCCCCAGATCCTTCTAACCCTCTCCTCTGCAGAGTGTCTGTTGGTTCAGGACGAGGCTTGGCCCCCTGACACGGCTTCTGGAGCTGGTGGGCCTGGCTGCCCCCAAGTCCCCACCATACCACACACAGGCCCCAGGGCCTTTGCACACATGGGTTTCCCTGCCTGGGATGCCCACCCCTTGGTTCCTTCTCCTCTGCCTTTTCCTTCAAGCCTAAGCTCAGGAGGGATCTCCCTTCAGAACCCCCTGGACACTCTGACTGGTTAGGGGGCCTCCTGAGCATGGCCCCTCCCCGCTGAATGAGTCATACATTCCCTCGTCTGTCTCCCCTCCAGGGCAAGGTCTATGGGGTCAAGTCACCTCTTCCCCAGCCGAGCAGGTGGGAAATGGCGTTGGGTGAATAGGGTGGTAGGGGGAGGTGGCCAGAAGCTCCCCAGAGACATGGCACGGTGAGGGGAGTGTGGATTCCGGGGCCAAAGTGCTGGAAGTAATGGCTGTGTGGCCTCTGGCAAGTTCTCCTCTCCCGGTGCCTTCCTCCTTCCCCTGTAGGTCAGAGGACAATGATCTGTTGTAGGGTGTAAAGGGCTCACGGTGGTGCCTTCTGAATCGTGATCCCTTGGGGCCGGCCAGAGAAGGGTCTGGCCTTTGGCGGAGGGGGCCCTTGAGGGCGCCAGGACCAGGGTTCGTCCCTGCTTTGAAGGCTTGAGCGCTGGTAACCCCCCATGGGTTGGTTCCAGCACTTTCTCCAAAGCTCTGCCAGCAGCCAGAACGAGGGAGGGAGAATAAGCTGCTCCCTGCCTACTAGCTGTGTGACTTAGGCCAATCACGGAACCACTCTGAGCTACTCTCCCACCTGTGAAATACCTGTAACAATAATACCTCGTTCAATGCATTCATTCCTGTGCTTGCTCAGAAAACATTGACTGAAGCCAGGTAGTGTTGCCCTCGGATGAAAAGACCTAAAGTGTGGATAAGCGCCGCCTGGGGACGGACGCAGTATGTGCGCCGCATCCCCCAAGATTCAAGCCCGGGCTTCAGACCCCACCCGGACCTGAGCCCCGCCCCCCCGGCGGCCCCCTTGCCTGGCTCCCCGCGGGGTGGGGCTTGGGCGCCCTCTTGTGGCCACAGCAGCCCTCCACACACCGCCTTGCGCCGAGGACCAAATTCCCCAGCCCTGGGCCCCCGCGGATGGGGTAAGAGGCAGTGAGGCCTTAGAGCGCTGCAGCTTGTCCCAGGCCACAATGCGAGTTGAGGGTGGCCCTGGCCTCCCGCCTGGCGTCCTTACCTTGGGGTGGGGGTGGGGGATGGGAGGTGGAAGCGGGCCCACCCCCTCCTCTCGCCTCCCAGGCCACCCTCCGAGGCCGCCTCCTCCAGGCAGGACAGCCCAGGGCGGCCTGGGCCCGGCATGCCCGCCCGCCTGTGGGCAGGCCCTGGAAGCTCCCGGCTGCTGCGGGGGCGTGTGGCCGCCCTGCCAGGCTGAGGCGCTTGCCAGCTGGCAGCCCCCAGCTCCGCCCCACGCTGTAGGCTGCCCTGCCCAGCGGCCTCGGCGGCCCCCTGCGCTGCCCACCCCGACCCCCGCAGGCCCGGTGTCTGAGGCTCTGGTGCCCAGAGACGGCGGCAGGACACACACCCTCCTGGAGCCTCAGAAACGTAGTCCTGAGCTTTCTTCTTAGGCTCAGGCTGAGTTGGGCTGTGCCAGGGAGGGAGTGGAGGAAACTCCCGTGTGAAGATGGACCAACCTGGGGCTCCCTTCCGACCCTTAGCCCATTTGGGCCACAGATGGCAAAGAGGGTGCCGTGTGCCTGTGTGTGCGGGCTTCTCCACATGACCATGTCCATCTACAGGGATTCATACATCATTCATCCGTTCATCAAACATAATTCACATCTGTCCCAGGCCCTTTTCCCGCCCACAGGAGGAGACAGGCCAGAGAACAGACAGAGGGAGAGCAGGGTGCTGAGGGGGGTGTGGGAACCCAGAGGAAGGAGCAGCGGCAGGCTCTGGAGGGCCTGGGGCATCCCAGGTGAGTGCTGAGCGGCAGGTGGGCTGAGCTAGGCCAGCCAGGGCCATGTGGTGCAGCCATTGAGAGCCAGGCGCCTTGCTGCGGCGTCCCCCTGCTACCTCACTAGTGCTTCATGGTGCAGACCGTTAGCAAGCCCGTTTCCCAGGCGAGGAGAGAGCTCGGAGAGCTGGTGTGACTCGTCCAAGATCACAGTCACCAAATGGCCCACCCAGGATGCGGGCCCAGATCTGGCTGATCTGGGGCCTGTGTTTTAAACTACTCTGTTCCTCAGGTCTCCATGAGGTGAGCAGGCCAAGGCCCGGTGGCCTCAAAGTCCACGTTATGGAGGGCAATGCGGGGGCACGTGGTCAGAGTGGAGTTCTGGAAAGATCCCCGTGACAGCTGATGGGGTACGTACGTGTGTGTGTGTGTGGTGGTGGTGGTGGCAGGAGCCTACAGAGCAGTAATCCAGGGGGCAATGATGGGGGCCTGGATTCAGGTGGGATGGGGGTTGAGAAATGGGCGGGTCCTGAGAGTTTGGGAGGTGGCTCGGGAAGGACTGGGTGTTAGGCTGGACATGAGGGTGAATAGGAGGGAGTCAGCAAGTGTCTGCCTTGGGAGCCTGGGTGGTTGATGCAGAACATTCTCTGAGGGGGAGGCGGTGAGCTCAGTCTTGGACCTGACACGTGGGGCAGAGCTCCGGCTCACCGGGTGTCCCGTGTCCCTCTCTGAGCTGACACAGGCATGTGCACATGTGCCCATCCTCCCCCGGTGTGCCTGGGCCAGCACCCAGCCTGGCACCGATGGAGAAGAGTCAGAAGAGTCTGGAAGGCCGGGGGACTTTATCTTGCCTTGTCCCTCCTGTGTCAACTCTGGCTGGGTTGTAAGTGCTGGCACCTCAGTTTCTCTCCCTTGGAAAACCCCTGCCAGCTTTTCCGAGGGCTGAGCTCTCTCCGCCTCCCAGCTGGTGACACCCCACTTTCTAAGTGTCCCTCTCTCCTGAGCACTGCACAGGGGCTCCCATCTGATTTGCTGGGCCATTCAGGCCCCCTCTGAGCCTCAATTTCCCCAACAGTCCAATGGTGGCCCCCACCTGGCAGAGCCATGGTGGTGAGGTCCCTGTGACAAGGAAAGAGCACATTCCTCAGAGTCGGGGGCAGGGGCCTTGTGTCCTCCTCCCAGGGTCCCTCCCTGCAGTGTGGGGGGCCATGCATCAGGAGGCTGTGTGGGCCCCTCCTCTGGGGCCCCTCCTGGGCAGGCTGCCAGCAGCTCTTCTAGGCCAATTAAGTTATTTTGGAGCGGCTGTGGAGGGTGGATTAACGAGCAATTGGCTGTGGGCTGCGATCGGTGCCAGCCCCCGTCCCCCACCCTGGCGCCCAGCAGCTCCAGAAATGCCACTGAGCCCCAGCCTCCCTCTCAGGGCTGAGCAGCGAGCAGTGGGAGCTGCGTTCGACTGGGCACCTGCTCACGCCAGGCAGGGGCCTGATGTCCTGTCTCACATCCTAGAGCCCACCCCGCTGCCCTCCTGGGCAGGAAGGGGCGAGCGGTGGCTCTCCTTCTGGGGTCAAAGCTGAGACTCCTGGACAGCTCCTAGAGGGGCCATCCTGGAGACTTCCTTACAGGGAACCCCCCCCCATGCCGAGCCGCCCCCCACCCCCTACCAGGGGACAGCTGGGGTGGTTTTCCAACATTCCTGGGAATCCTCAACAGCAATATAAGTGTGAGCCCTTGCTCGCCACAGCCAGCTCCACTCCGAGAGGGACATGTGCCGAGCCGTCTTGTTCCCATGTAACAGACCAGGAGCCCAAGCCACCAGACCGACAGGGCGGGTCGAGGAGGGGTGGGCACGCGGCCCTGCAAGCCGGCCCATGGCAGACGTGGTTGGGGCCTCTGCATGCCACACCAAGCAGCAGATGGGGATCTAGGGCCCGCACTGGCTTGGAAGGTGGCTTCTGTCTCCTCTGGGCCTCAGGTTCCTCTTCTGTAAAACAGGGGTGATGGTGACACCCACCTTGGAAGGTTGTTCTGAGGTTTTAAATATGGCAGCCCCCAGGCCAGGAGGAGGTGGCTGTGAACAGCACCGCCCAGCCAATCAGCGCCCAGTGTTTCCTGCCTTCTGTCACACCTGGCTGCTTGGACCCTACCTGGGCTGGGGGAGCGCACCTGGCCACACTCCCAGGGTCTCAGCTCGACTCTGGTGAGATGGTGGGGGGCAGGGGCCGGGACCCAGGAGCAGGGAGGAACCTTGTGAGGGATCCTGGGCGGGTGGCTACTGTGATGGCAGAGCTCCTCCCACCCACCCAGTCCAGTTCCTGGCAGGGGCTGCGCAGCCACGGCCAAGGGCAGTGTCAGGGAGCGGGCTTCTCAGGGATCCAGGGAGACACCCACTCTGTGTCCAGGTACCGCCCACATCTGCACAGCAGCCTCACTGGCAGCACCCTCCTCCATAACCCTCCCCTACCTTCACACCTGCCCCCAGAGGCAACTGTCCACACCTGTCACACAGCCCTCAATGCCCTGAACATTCCCAACTGCATATGGCTTTACAATCACACACTCATGCCTGCAGCCACTCACGTGTCCACACAGGGGACCGCTTGACACCTCCCTGTCATCCTGTACACCTACACACATGCCCCCCCCCCCCCAACCACGAGCGCACTCATGCATGCACAGAAACGCCCCTGGCACCTGAACCGGCCCATTCCTGGGGCGGCCGGGTGCTTGCCCTGGGCTCTCTCTCACCCTGTCTGTACCTTCCCCTGGGGCCGGCTCTGGCGAGCTGGCACATGGCTGGGTTCCCCCGTCTGCCCTCCCCCTCTCCGTGGACCCCCAAGCCCACTCATGGCCAGCGCTGCCTCTGACCCTCACAGACCAGACCAGCCCTCGCCCTGGTCACACAAGGCAGCATGGCAGGAGCACCAGAAACGTGCCCCATGATTCCAGACACACTGAGGTGCCTTGGGGAGGGGTCCCTGTAGCCTCCGGAGCCAGCAATCTTATCAGCTGTATGACCTTGGGCGAGTGACCACCCCTCTGAGCATTTCTCGTTTGTAAAATGTGAGCAATGATCGTACCCACCTGGGGAAGATCAAGGAAGATGTTGCAGGTAGAGCACACGGTAGGAGCTCACTGAATGCCGGCGTGCCTCTGCCTCACCCCACAGCGAGGAAGCTCAGGTTCAGAGAGGCGAAGGGACGCCACTGGCCCCAGGGACAAGACACCTCATGCACACAACAGGTGCTCAACTTCTCACAGTAGGTGCACCCTTTCTCTTGCATTCTCCCTCGGGAGCAGATGTGGGACTCACACTCAAGACTTCTGACTGTCTGTCCAGTGCTCCCGCCCCTGCTCTGAGCCACATTTAGGAAACTCCCCCTGTTCACAGGATGGGATGCGGGGATGCGCAGATGCCGGGCTCCACCTGTCTCTGTCTCTTCAGCCCCCCAGCAGCCCCCCGTGTATCCCTCCCTCCACCCTGACACACGCACATACTTCCCCCAAACACCCCAGGAAACAATTCTCCAAACCCTTCAGAGACAGCCCCTCCTTTGCCAAAGGTTAATGCCCCATTTCACAGATGGGGCACCAGAGACTCAGGTACTTACCCAGGGTCCTTCGACTACACAGACCTGTGACTTCGCCTCCACTGGACTCCCCCATTCATCACCCCTGGGACCGGGGCAATGGCATGCAGTCTCCTGACATCCCTCTGTGTCCTCTCCCAGGGCTGTGTCCTGGGCTAGCTCCTCAGGCCTCCCTCCTGCAGCCTCTGCCGCAGCGCAGGGGCCTCCACCCACCTCCCTGCCTCCAGCCTCAGGCCCTCCAAGCATCCCTCCTCCTTTCTGGAGGGTCTTTGAATCCAAGGAACCCCTCAGTGGCTCCCACTGCTTCGGGATCAGTTTAAGGTGGCCTGGACCAGCTCCCCATCGCTCCTTCCACCCTCTTCTCTCTGGACTCCCAAGCCCGGACATGGACCCCCTGTTCCTGCCTCGAGACCCGTGCTGCCCAATTTCAGAGCCACTAGCCACATGTGGTGATTTAAATCTAATTCAAATGAAATAAAATGAAAAATCCCAATTTTCAGTCACACTGGCCCCATTTCAAGAGTTCAGTAATCACAGGGGTCTGCTGGCTATTGCACTGGACGGCGCCGGTTTAGAACCTTGCATCATCACGGACGTGTCTCGGTCCATGCCCTTCTTCTGCCTGGAAGCTGTGCCCTCCACATCCTAATGTCCAAACCCATCCTCCCACACCCAGCCTTCCCTCGCTTCTGCCACAAAGCCTTCTCTTTTGTCTAGCCAGAAGTGTTTCCTCACTCCCTCCCTCCCCCAGCTCTCCCTCCCTCCTCTCTCCTTCTCTCCCCTGCTGACCTCAGACTTTCTCTCTCCCCGTTAGGTGATCCAGAGCCCTTTCTACCCTGTTCACACATCTTGTCTTCCCCATAGAACATGACCTTCACAAGAGCTGGGCCCGTGGCTGATGCATTTCAGCCACCCTAGCACCCTCCACGGGGCTGGTCACAGAGCATCTGTGACTATCCACTGTCCATTGAGTGACTGACTAAATGAATGCCTACAGGACAATGCAACCCAAAGCACTCTTTCAAGCAATCTGCTCACCCCTGCTTGCATGCCTCCAGCTACAGGGAGCTCACTCCCTTATGAAGAATCAATTTCCACCTTTAGATGAATCTGTCTGTCCAGAAGTCTGGCCTAATGGCTCCTCTCTGCCCCCATGAGCCACACAGAGCAGACCTGCTCTCCTCGCCATGACATCTGTTCATGGGAACTCCCTGCTGCTCTGGGTTGAGGATGGAGATCTGGCTGCTGCCCACCTGCCTGGGTACCACAGCCCTGCCCACTGGCTCCTTTGCTGCTCCTTGGACGCGTCACACTCGATTCCCCGCTCCGCCCCTTTGCGCTGCCTGTTCCCTGGGCCCCAGCGTCGGCGGCTCCTCCCATCTGTCACATCTCTGCACACAGGTCACCTCTTCAGATGAACTCAGCCACCTCCCCTCGTTCTGTCGAGTCCCCCTGTTTGTTTCCCTCACTTACCACTACCTCATCTCATCATATTCTTTAATTTGTGGTCTTCACTTTCAGCCCTCCCTGGAATGCAAGGCCTGTGGGAGCGGGGACCTTGTCTTCACCCTGCGGCTCTAACAGGCCTGGTAAATGGGGGGTCGATGAAGGCATCCCCGACCCCATCCTTGCAGTGCTGTGCTGGGCCTCCGGGGTCTCGCAGGCTCTGGGTCTGATCCTAGGATGTGATCGGTCCTTTCCCAGGAGCCTCTGAGATGGAAGAAGGCAGGGCTGAGAAAGCTGACCCGCACAACTCAAGCCCAATTCTTGGTCTTCCCCCAAATTAGTGTCTGACTCTCAAATCTTTCTCATTCTCCCATCAATATAGACTCTCCCCCATCCACAGCGCCCCCTCCAGGATCCGCATGGAAAAGGAAGCGTACATATAACAAGCACCTACTGTGTGCCCGGTGGGTTCCTTGGCTCTTCCTAACCCTGTGAGGCAGGACTGGAGCCCCCACTTTACAGATGAGGAAACTGAGGTTCAGAGAGGCCAGTGTCCAAGGACACACAGCTGGGAAAGATGAATCTGGGGCTGGACCTCAGTGCTGTGCGACCCCAGATCCTGCGGGTTGGAATGGGAGGGGTTCATGGACGTTGGAGCCAGCTTGTTGTGTAGAGCCAGAAACAGGCTTTGGCTTCCCTGAGGAAGAGGCCGTGTCAGCCAGAGCTGCCCCTGAGGCCTAATCCAAAGGTAGTGAGCTCCCCGACACAAGGATAGCAACAACATGCAAAGTAAATGACCACAAAGCCCTCTGCAGTTTACAAGGTGTTGCCTCACATCCTTGTAGGCTCATTTGGTCCTTGAAAACTCTAGGGGGCAAGAATCATTCTCAGCTCCATTTTCCTTGAAGAAAGGAAGACTCAGAGGAAGCCTTTCAGACCGCCTGGGATCTGCAGCTAAAGTGGCCATCGCTGTGGTCCTGCTGTGTCGGCTGCTTATGGAGCCGGGGCCAGTGCTGGGCTGAAAGTCTGACACACATCACCTCATTTAATGCCATCAACCACCCGAGGAGAGCAGGTGCCGTGAAGATCATCTCCGTTCTCCAGATGAGGAAACAGTCACAGAGAGGTTAAGTAACTTGCCCAAAGTCACACAGCTGGTCAGCGACGGAGACAGCATGACACCCATGCGTCTGACTGTGAGCCCTAGCGAGAAGTCTCCAGCTGATGGGCTGCTTCTTTGCAGATGAAGCTAACACCAACCTCTGACTCCTCAGGAGCCCCAGCCGTCTTTCCAGGGCTACAGGGGTGACACCCCTTCCTCGTGGGCCTTGAGCAGAAGGGAAAGTCTCCTCAGGGATCTCCTCTGGCCATTTTGGGGACAAAGACTGTGCAGGTGGAGGGGCCCGCCCTCCGCCTCTCACAGGCGCAATGACGCGCCGTTTACAGAGTCTTTGGCTGGAGAGCCTTCGACTCTCTTCTCTGTCTGAGCCGCCACAGCTTCTGAACACCAGTCAGTGCCAAGGAGATATTTCAGGATCCGGGAAAGCTACTGGCACACGGGTATTCGTGGCAGCTTTGTTTAGAATAGCAGAAAATGGAAACCGCCATAGACTGTGAACCGAGGAGCGGCTTCTGGGCAGAGAAGGGGCTCAGAGCGCCAGGGGAATGCTCCAGTGGTCTTACCTGTGCTGCGGGAGACCACAGAGCACCAAGCACAGGGACAAAAGGAGGTCAGGAGAAAGCTGCAAGAACTTGTGGTGACACAGGCCTGCGTGGTTTTGCTTCCTGGTGCTTTTTTGTTGTAGTTTTCAAATCTATTTAATGAGTATTAATTTTATAATTAAATGCACAGAGAGACCGTCATTTTATGCAACCAGGATGGGCCAGTGCCCGACTCTGGAGCACGGGTCTCCGCGTCTGGGTCCTGCCAGGCAGAGGGATGAGGAACTCCCTCCCGCCGCCTTCTCTGAGGAACACGGGACATCTTGGTGAAACACGAGGTGCCAGGCTTGCCAGCAATGGTTCCACAGCCTTGCAGTCTGACCTCAGGCTTGGCCATAGGCGTCTTGGCCGTTCTCTCCGCAGATGACCCTTTGCGTTCTCTCCAAGGCGCAGGAGCCTTTCTGACGGAGGCCCAATCCCCCTGCAGCATCTTCCGTGTGGGCTAGGGAAGGTGGGCCGTGAATGGGGCATTTCAGCTGCCTGATGTCCACATTCCTGTGAAGGCAATGCAGTCCATGTGATGGCTTGACCAGGAAATCCAGTGACAATTTGGGCATCCCAGGCCTGAGGGCCTCTTCCAAGTCAGGCTGGGCCTCCAAAGTCCCCCAGGCCTAGAGGAACCCAGAAGGGCCAGAGACCAAGGCCGGAGCATCCAGCCCACTGCTTCTGCCTCCCCAGCCCCTGCTCCTGGCTCTCCTGTGCCCCCAGACGCAGAGTGCCCTTAGCCGGGGTGACGGTTCCGAGGGCATGCGGGAAGTCCTCAGGGAAAACCCGGAGCATCAAGAGGGCATCACAGCTGGGCTCCTACAGCCCTACCCCGGATGGTGACGGGGCTTCCGAGAAGCTGGAGCCCCCTTCTGCACAGCAGCTTCTGGCCCTGTTTGCGGGCGGGGGGGGGGGGGGCCCCCTGGGGAGGGAATCCTAGGGGAGGGTCTCTGCAATGGAGCAGGCGGAGGTGAGAAGCAGAGAAGGCAGAGGTCGGCCCACGACCCATGCTTCATCAGCTCCTACCCTCATGTTCAGGAGGGGAGACTGAGGCTTGATATATGAGACTTGTCCAAGGTCATCCAGTCTGTGGCACAGCCAGGAATATTACCCAAGACATTTGGCTTCCCGTGGAGGGGACCCCCAGAGGGGCTCTCACCACTGAGATCTCCCTGTGAACTGTTCTTCCAGAGGACTCTTTGGTCTCAGCTGGGCCCATTATAGAGAAGGAATAATCAATCTGCCCTGAGGTAGTATGTCCTCTAGAAAGAGCACAGGCTTTGGAGTCAGGTGGAGCTGATTTATACTGTGTGACATTGGGCAAGTCATTTAACCTCTCTGAGCCTTGCCTTTGCTGTAGGCAAAGGATTGGAACCAATACCAACCTCACAGGATTAGTTTGTAGCTGAGGAGCTTTCTTTATGAAAGGGAAGGATAAACCAGATAATAAACCATGAAAAGGGTTCCTTGGATTCTCCCAGCAGGCCTAGGGGTCCTTTTCATTAGTGAGGAACCTGGGGCTAAGAGAGTGGAAACAGCTTCCCCAAGATCACCAAGTTACTAAGGAGCAAAGCTCTGATGTGCACCTGAGTCTTGTTCGCTCCAGAGTCTCTGAAAGCCATGGCCTCTGCAAGGAAGAAAGTGGGAGGGATGCAGCTGGCCTGGCTCTGCCCTGGCCCCCTCCCTACCCTCGGGCCTCCAGGGGCCTCCACTTGCTGCGCCACGGCTGACCTTACCTGCAGCAGTAATGGGGCCTTGTGTGGTCAAGCGATGGACCTGGCCTCAGTGTGAACCCTGGGATAGGCGGCCTCCAGCTCCCTCTGGCTGTGGTCAGCAGGAGGCGTCCCCTGCCTGGGTTCCTAGGGCAGGACAAGTGTGTCTTCTCCGCTGAAGCCTCTGTGTCTGACACAGGGCCTGACGTGAGGCAGGTGGGGCGTGCTTGATTGACTGAGCGAATGCAGCAAGCTGGGCAGGTGGCCGAGGTCCCGGCCCATCTCTGCCCTTTGCCTGGCTCCCTGCCCCGCAGCGCTTCTCCTCCTGTGCTGGAAGCGCCCTCCTGCTCTGAGGACTCAGCGCTGGCCTCAGCTGGGCAGCTGTGCCAACCTGTATGGGAAGATAAAGGACCCTGGGTCAGTGGCTCCGGGGCCTTGGACAGCCGCCAAGCTGGTCCTGATGTCTGACACGTCCTTGGTTCCTTATGAAGGACTCTGTTCATTTGTTGAGCACTCACTGCGTGCCAGGTGCCAGGCCTCCCCAGCGTGCTCTCATTGTTGCCTCCCAGCAGCCCCACGGGGAGGTGCTCCTAGCATCTTCATTTTACAGAGGCGGAATCTGAAGAGCAGAGGGGAGAAGACCTGCCCAAGGTCACACAGAGAGTGACAACCAGGATTCCAACTCAAGCCGGTCCTTGTGGATTCTGAAGCCTGTGTTCTTATTCATGACGCCATACTGGGTCCCTTGTGCCAGGGTCGTGCCTCCACAACCAGGTGTGACCAGCCGGTGCCTTTTCCTCCCTGCTCCAAGGTCATGTCCTAGGCTGGGAAGCCTCCAGACCCCTCTCGGGGGTGGGCAGGCTCCCTGTGGGCCTCCTGGCTGGAGTTCTGCTGCGCCAGCGCCCCCTGCTGGCCGGGACCGCTTCTGCTTTGTCCCGGCCCCGACCCCCAATTTGGCTCTCCAAGCCCTGCTCCCTCCCTGCCGTCCTCTGGGGTCTGCAGGGCAGCAGCCGCTTCTGTAGGGCCGGCCAGATTGTCCCCTGCACTCCCAGATCCGAGGATTCTCGGGACGGGGCTAGGCTTCTCCAGGCTGGGGCCAGCGCTCACCCTTCCGCGACCACAGGGTTCCCGTCTCCTCCCTCCCTGACACGGCAACTGCTGCTGCGGGACTCAGGAGATCTCTTCTGAACAAGGGGTCCATGGGGCCCAGCGCTGGCTGGACTGCCCCAATGAGGCCCCACAGAGGACCTGAGGAGACAGTTCTGACGCGGCGGAGGGTTCTGTCGCCTCCTGCCTCCACAGTCTGGCACAGGAGGCTGCCTCCGGTTCTAGATGGCAAGAGGGAGAGTGAAGGGAGGCTGATGTGGACACTAGGAGGCCCCAAAGGCTCTCAGAAGATTCCTAGGTGACCCATCTCCCCTCCTTTCTTGCCCTCCCCTGGGGCCTGTGCCCTAGAGGCTCACTGCCCACTGTGGGGGCGATGGGGGATGGAAGGAAAGAGGAGCCCACTGAGAGGGTGATGAGAGATAGAGGAAAGAGGGGCCCACTGAGGGGGTGATGGGGGATAGAAGGAGGGGCCCACCGAGGGGGTGATGGGGGATAGAAGGAGGGGCCCACTGAGGGGGTGATGGGGGATAGAAGGAGGGGCCCACTGAGGGGGTGATGGGGGATAGAAGGAGTGGCCCCTGAGCCCAGGGCTTCTCCCTGGTTGCCTCCATCAGCCACTCACTAAACCCCTCCAGCTCTTGGAGATGGCAAGCTGGGATTCTGGAGTCAGACCTTCCTGGGTCCTTTCTGCACTCTGCCACTGACTCACCTTGTGACTGTCCTCTCTCTGGGCCTCTCTTTCCTCAGCTGTAAAATGGGGCAGTAGCACCCCTTCTTGCGTCTGAAGGGTCCAGCAGAGGGCTTAGTGCAAAGTTGGGGTCATACCCTTTTGTGTGGTGCACAGAAGGACCGTGAGGTCAGTGGCCTTGACTGCAAGGTGCAGGTCCCTGCTCCCCTCCTGGCTGCCTTCCTTGTCCTTTTCTCCTCTGCAGAGGGCAGTTCCCGCCAAGTGCCCATCAGATGCTAACAAGCTCCCTGCAGCCCCATCTGTGTATGTGGGGGTCCTGCTGTCTCCCCTGGGCTCTAGCTGTGGAGGCGTCCTGGGGCAGCTTGAAGTGGGTAAAACTCGGGGAGGGCAGATCTGGTTCTAACCTTGGTTCTGCCGTCCTCATCATGGAAGCCTGGGCAACTGTTTTCCAGTGTGAGCGTCAGTTTCCTCTTCTGAAAAATGGGAGCAATGACACCTGCTGTGTTAAACGAGCTATAGGGCAGGTACAGCTCAGAGGGGGTGCCTCGTGCCTGCAGCTACACACAGTCTGGGTTGCACCTCACAACCCCCTCCCCTCTGGGTCTCCAGCTCTCTGAGCTGCAGTATCTCAAAAGAACCTCAAGCTCAGCCCCTTGGCCGCCCTGCTGACACACAGTGCAGCATCTCAGTGGCTGCCCCACCTCTCCCTCACCCCGTTTCCCAGCCTGTCCCTGATGTCCCAGTGCTACCCAGGAGACTCCATCCTCACACATCCCTTTCCTGCCTCTCCTTCCTTGACTACCCGCTGGCACCATGCTTGTCCATGCCACCATCACCCGGACTGGGACAGGAGCCTCCTGGCAGGTCCCACATTCCCCTGGCTCCCTTCCAACCTTTTCCCAACACCGAAACCAGTGATGTGGACCACACCCTTGTGCCCTTTCCTCCTGGAAACCCTGCAGAGGCTCCCTTGTGCTTTAGGGTACAGATCAAGTGCCTCAGCTGGAGCCCCTGCAGCGGCTGGGCCCTGTGACCTCCCTCACAGGCCACCTTCCTCTCACTCTGCACTCCAGCCATCCTGGACTTCCTCTGCTGGCCTTTGCACATGCCATTCCACCCTCTAGAATGCTCTTCCCCACGCCACCTCATCACCTTGCTCCTGCCTTCCTACTCTCCAGATCGCAGCCTGGGCACAGAAAGATGTGTTGACGTTAGACCCAGACAAAAACTTCCCTGCAGGCTTATTTACTAAACCCAGCAGAGGAGGGACCTGGGGAGAAGGCATGCTTCCCTTCTTCCTAGAGAGAAGCTGGGGCCTAGGTAGGGAAAGTGAGACAGTTGGGAAAGAATACCTCCACTGACGGGGAGCTCATTACCCCCTGGGCCAGCTTCCTCTGTCACCAACTTCCTGCAGCAACTAGGGTCCACTCAGTTCTTGTGTCTCTGATCCCCGCGCCTCACCTCTCCCACTTCCCCCTCTCTCAGGAGGCTGTGACCTCGCAGTCGGCAGGAAGCATGCCACCACTCACGAAAGAAGACAGTGCTTTCTAATGGCGCTTGTCAAATAACGGAGCAAGTTAGCTCGGTAGGTAATACGCTCCTTGACGGTGGAGATGTGGACAGACTCGACAAGAGGTTTGTCTTTATAAGACACCTGCGCTATGGGAGGACCCCTAGGGGAACCGCCTTCTCCCCTGTCCATTCGAACTGGGTGCTGAAGCCATCTTCTCAGGTAAAAGCCAAGGGAAGGGCACTCCAGGCAGGAAGAATGGCATATGCCAAGGCATGGAGCCGGGAAGCACCCTACGTATTTGAAAAGAGACAAATTGTCTTGACTTTTAGGGCCAGAACATGGGGCCCCAATATTTACTGAGCACAGACTATGTGCCAGGCCCCAGGCTAGGACCTGGGGCCACCCTGCAAACAGGACACACACAGTCCTTGCTCTCAGGGAATTTGTAATCCAGCAGGGGAGAGAGATAAAAGAGAGAGAAACAAATAAGTGAGGGCAATCATTTCAGACACGTGCTGTAAATAATAAAAACTGGTGACACAGTGGAGAGTGACTGGGGGTGGGTGGTCAGGGACAGTCTCTCTGAGGAAATGATGTGTGAGCCGAGGTCTGAAAGAAGTAAAGACACTAGTCACGCAAAGAGCAGGGTGAAGAGGGTTCCAGGTAGAGGGAAGAGCAAGTGCAAAGACCCTGGGGCAGGAATGAACTGGGAATTAAGGAGAAAGCCAAAGGAAGCCAATGTGGCTGAAGTGTAGGGAGGAAGAGGGAGGGTGCCCCATACCTGACTGGCCTCACCTGCCCCGTTCTCTCCCCACTGCTTGGACGCTGGGCCTCCTGGGCAGGTTGAGTGTTGAGGCTGAGACCTTCACTCCCTGCCCCTCAGACCCCACTGCTCTAGGGATCCTGGTTCTTTCTGGCAGCAGGTTCCAGCCCAACTCAGTCTTAGCTCTGCAAACTCTGCCTGCTGCATCTTTCACGTGCACCCCAGCCTCTCCGCCCATCCCTTGGCCAAGATCCCAGCATCAGCCCCAAGGGGCTCCAGTCGCCAAGCCTGACAGCCCTTTAGGCCCGAGGAGCCGGCTCTGGAGGACGGTGTGTGGGGCTGGGGGTGGCAAGGGATGGCACAGGGCAGGAGATGGCACAGCCAGACACAAGATCCCAGACTAGATAAAGCCGCTGGGAACGGGGCAGGGGTCTGGGCTCTGCGTTCCTGGGTGGTGATAGCATCTTCCCAGCAACGGAGGGTGGCGGGCGGCGGCAGGGGCCTCGGATCCCCACAGGACTCGTCCTCACTGCTATCTGATGAGGGAGCTGTTGGTTACAGGCAGGCCAGACTGTGAACAGGACAGCTCCTGGAGCAAGCGGGAGATCAACCCACCGCGCTGGAGGTAGGTGGCACTGGGCAGGCGGGTAATTAAGGGGCCTACAATTAAGGCGCCTTCAAGCTGGGCCAGTGTTCTCAGGAAAGGGACCGAAGATCCTACTCAGGTTGACTTGAGAGGGGGAATTAGTCCCCGCTCTCCACCATTCCTTCTCTCTACCCTCCTGTCTGCCCTGGGCCCCGTCCCCCACCCTCTGTCCAGCCACACATGTGGTTCACAGGCTCTGCTCATTCCTGTCTTTGCTCCTGCCGTTCTTTGCACCTGGAATGCCTTCCCATTCACTCTACTTCACTCAGTCCTGCTGTTCCATCAGAACCTGTACAGGTCCCATCTCTTCCAGGAAGTTTTCCTGGACCAGTCCTGTGGGAAGAACCTGCTCTGACCTCTCATAACACAGTCCCTTCCTATTATGGTGAGGAAACCAATTCAGAGAGGGCAATAATTTGCCCAAGGTCACACAGCAGAACCAAGACTAGAACTTGAGACTCCTGAATCTCAGACTAGGTTCTTTCCATCACACCATGAGCTCATTAACCCACAATCAGCCTGAGCATCATCATATGCAAAACCCAGCACACAGACGAGGGCCACAGAGGGTTCAAGGATCCATGATCCTACTTATCTGGCATCTACTGAATTCTAGATTCTGTGCTAGGGACCACAGATGCTGTGGAAAGCAGACAGAGACGTGGCCCTGCCCTCAGGGAGCTGACCATCTATTGGGGTAGAGGACCTTCCACAGGATCGCTTGAAGCTATGTTCAACGATGAACCAAGAAAAGGGCCCAAAGAAGAGGCCCCAGGCTGGCAGGAGCTCATGGCAAAGGCATTTAACCCAGCCTTTCTGCGTTTCTGGTCGAGCTCATTTCTTCAGACTCTGTCCTCAAATAGACAAAGACATAGATCAGTTTTATAGTTTTGAAAACAGATATTCATTCATTCGTTCATTTCCTAAGCACCTACTGTGTGCTGGGCCTTGGGTGGGTCCTGAGGTTACAGATGAGAAGGCGCGGCTCCGGCCCTGGAGGAGTTGGAGGGTAGGGACGGGGCAGACAACTCCCAGACAGCCGGAGACCTGTCTCTGGACTCTGATTGGTACAGTTACTGGTGCCAAAATTGGGGTGCACTCCTGAGGCTGGTGTGCAGGGGACAGTGGGGGCTCACAGGGGACACTGGGTGGCTTTCCCTGAGTTGAGTCCAGAAAGA